>NC_083768.1:60442729-60447729 GCF_963514075.1 Conger conger | reverse complement strand
GAGTATCTCAGAAACTGCTAATCTCCTGGGATTTTCACGTACACTAGTCTCTAAGAGTTTGCAAAGAATGGTGCTGTTTAGCAGACAGAAATGCCTTGTTAATGAGTGACATCAAGAGGAGAATGGCCAGACTGCTCAAAGCTGACAGGAAGGTGACAGTAACGCAAATAACAGTGGTATGCAGAAGAGCATCTCTGTACACACAAATCATAACTCTAAGTGGATAGGCTACAGCAGTAGAAGTCTAACAAATAAGTAATAAATACCTAATAAAGTGCTCTGTGAGTGTGTATATAAAGCCAAACAAATAAATAAATAGATGTACAGGGCGGCCTGTAGCGTAGTGGTTAAGGTAAATGACTGGGACACACAAGGTCAATGGTTCTAATCCCAGTGTAGCCACAATAAGATCCACACAGCCGTTGGGCCCTTGAGCAAGGCCCTTAACCCTGAATTGCTCCAGGGGAGGATTGTCTCCTGCTTAGTCTAATCAACTGTACGTCGCTCTGGATAAGAGCGTCTGCCAAATGCCAATAATGTAATGTAATGTAATGTATTTATTAATATTACCTATGGCCTAAATGCGTGAGCAAAATATCAAATGTTAAAAAAGTGTTTTCTATGTGAATCACGCAAGGCACAGGTGTTTTAAGAAGAAAGAAATCACTGTTAAATAACATTTATTAATAGCATATAATTTGAGCTGAACAGGAGGTGCTCGCTGAGGTAATTTAGCGGTGCAGGTGCGCAGGAGAACAGACCGAAGAAGCGTCATACATATTCATCAAGCGCTGAACTTCCGAGTTAAGAAGAGGGAAATATTCACGCAACAAACAGTTTTAGAAAGAAAGTTAACCGTAAAAGTACAGCGAACATTCAAGATATAACAAAGCAAGGGGCAGACGTGTGCTGTCATTTTTTTTTCAATAAGTGCATTCTCTCCTTAACAAGATAACAAAAGAACAGACTATTCGTCTCCACGCCAGCTTCTGAATATGTAAATTATACAAATAAGTGCGACTGCTCACTCTTCCGAACTTCAATGTACAAAGGTTAATTTCCGATGTAAGTAAACGAAGAGTGTCACTGCTCAGTTATCGAGGTATGAAAGTAATTCGCAGCGCATCTGCTCGACTCGAGTAACTGTTTTCCGATGAGTATACCTATACAAAGTAAGAACCCTTTTCAGTTCAACAAAGAAGAAAATAGTTGTATCATATGATTATCTTAGACACACTAATTGTAACGCAGGACTGTGAGAAAGACCCGCAGCAGGTGTTTGGCGAAGTACAGAAACCCAGTCGGCTACAACGAGGATAAAGTCGCCTGTTGGAGTGAACAGTTACCTTAGAAGTTAGCAGAAGCTGTCAATACGCCTCAGGGATTTCGATCAGAAAACGCGGCACTGTCGCCCCAGCTGGGTAACACGGCGCGGCAGATCCACGGGGGAGGGGGGCGTGAGGGTTTAGTGACAAAGTAGTCCTCCAGAAGTAATCCGGCGAATCTGCGCCGGGCGACGGTTGTGTGGCCGCTTCTGCACGGTCTGGGAGAGCGAGTGAGTGCGGTGCGGGGTGGCGCTGCGGGAGAGCGCAGGGGAGAAGTGTGGGGCGGGCGGGAGAGAAGATGCCGAAAAGGGCGTCAGGTAAACCGCCCCGCCCCGTCCCTCCCTCCCTCCCTCCCTCCCTCCCCCCCCCCCGTCTCTGATGATGCGCGCCATGCCGGAGGCTCCACAGTAACCAGAGAGAAGTCCACACTGTCGGGAAAAGTCCCCCTTCTCTCTCTCTCTCTCTCTCTCTCTCTCTCTCTCTCTCTCTCTCTCTCTCTCTCTCTTTGTGGCCTCTATGCGCAGCGCAAGATAACGCACGATAACGACATTTTCCGCAGTAACTAAAACACTCGCTCGCACTATCATAGGCCTGACCATGGCAAGTAGCGTGATTATACGTTACACACAGATCTATATCCTCAAGATAACTTTAAAAAAATTTTTTTATAGTCATTATCTTTCATATAGGCTATTATATCTGGGTAGGGCTATATTTTAAAAAACACTGCGCGCAAACCATCCGTTTCCAGGCTCTGGCAGCCTGCAAAGACGCTAAAACTGAAGGTATCAAGTATCGAAAGTTTGCAAGTTTGGTTTGCAGGCGATATGGTGATGCAACCTGTATACTGTCGAACAATAGAATGCCACAGCGGTATTTTAACGTATATTTAGAATGCGCTCGTGCGTGTGCGTTTTCTCGTATTCACTGCGATACGTTGCTTTCAGCTCTGCTCGCCGCGCGCCTGTCGTCTGTATGACTACGAACATGGCACAATTGCGTGTCAATCAGTGGCCAATATATTGAAATGTTTGATTAAATTTGATTCTACAATTTGAATCTGTTATATGAATCTCTGCCTCTGTCAGTCGGACTAGCTCGTGCTCTCAATACTTTTAAAATTCAGCACAGGCTACTTATTTCTATGTATATATTTTGAAAGGGTTTACAGAAATTTCAATCAATAGCATCAATATCACGAGCGTTTTTATTTGCTATTTGCTATGGACGATGAGGACCTGAAGCTGTGATTATTATTATTATTATTATTATTATTATTATTATTATTATTACCATTAGTACATTTTGTTATGCCGGGGTGAACAGAAGAAATGGCAGGTTTAATTTCAACAGCAGGGGCAGACAGAGTGGAGGCCAGGGTCAAAAACAGAACTGTGGGCTGACTGGTGATCAGGCGGGCTGCAGCATTCTGGACCAGCTGGAGGGGCTTGATGGCGCACGCTGGGAGACCGGCTAGGAGGGAGTTGCAGTAATCCAGGCGGGAAATTATGAGCGCCTGGACTAGGAGCTGGGTGGCTTTCTCTGTTAGGAGATGACGGATACGACATATATTGTAGAAGAAGAACCTGCAGGTTCTGGCAGTGGAGGATACTTGTGGAGCCAGGGTGAGGCAAGGCAGGGTGAGTCACCCCAAGATTCTTTGCCGTATGGGAGGAGGAAACTACAAAGTCCTCAACAGTCAGTGAGAGGTCGATTGTCGGAGAGGATGTGGAGAAGCTCAGTTTTGGCAAGGTTTAGCTTCAGGTGGTGGGAAGTCATCCACGCAGAGATATCAGCCAAGCAGGCACAGATCTGTGTGGTGACCTGGGTATCAGGGGGGAAGGAAATAAAGAGTTTGGTGTCATCGGCGTAAGAATGGTTAGAAAAGCTATGGGAAGAGATAACAGAACCAAGAGACATGGTGTATAGCAAGAAGAGGAGAGGACCAAGAACTGAGCCCTGCGGGACTCCAGTTTGTAGGGGGTGAGGGTCAGAGACTGAGCCCCTCCAAGTCACCTGGTAGGAGCGACCAGAGAGGTAGGAGGAAAACCAAGCCAGTGCAGATCCTGTGACACCCATCCCAGACAGCGATGAGAGCAGAATCTCATGGTCGACTGTATCGAAGGCGGCCGACAGGTTGAGGAAGATGAGGACAGAGGAGAGGGATTTGGCTTTAGCAGAGTAGAGTGCCTCAGTGACCGCGAGCAGGGCGGTCTCCGTGGAGTGGCCACTCTTGAAGCCGGACTGGTTGGGGTCATGGAGATTGTTGTGAAGAAGATAAGTGGACAGTTGGGAGCAGACCGCCCGTTCCAGAGTTTTAGCGAGAAAGGGAAGAAGAGAGACAGGCCGGTAGTTGTTCAGGGCAGAGTGGTCAAGAATAGGTTTTTTGAGCAGGGGAGTGACTCTGGCCCTCTTCAGGGAAGAGGGCATGGTGCCGGAAGAGAGGGAGGTGTTGATTAGAGAGGAGAGAAAAGGGAGAATGTCATTAGAGATAGATTGTAGAAGGGGAGAGGGGATGGGGTCAAGAGGACAGGTGGTCAGGCGGTGGGATATAAGGAGTTGTACTAGTATTAGTAGTAATAGTGGTAGTATTAGTAGTCGTAGTAGTATGATTAATGTTATTATCAGTAGTATTATATAGTATTTCTTATTATAGATTATTTCTACAACATTTGTATTTTTGGCCATGTAATAAAGGTTTAATTTTTTCATCTTTGTCAGATATCACGCTGGCTAATTTGCAATCTCAGATTTAATCTGTTGGGCTTGTTATATTTTTATTGTTTCTCAGCAGAAACCACATTTACATTTTTCACATAATATAAGAACCCAGGGAATTGAAACATCTGGTAGCAAGAGAAAAGGAATCCAGGTTTATCAGCTGCTCACAGAGTTCTAGAGAGAGGGGAACACTGTTTATGTCCAACAGCCTCCTTAATACACAGTGTTTCTTGGGAGCATTTTATTAAACCGTGTTTTTCATGAATGAGGCATGAGGTAGTGTCCTCAGGCCCCCCCCCCCCCCCCAAATCTCTGGTCCTTACTGAACCAGGGGTGCACAGTCCCAGATCTACTGAGCTGGACATGCTGACATACTGACATACTGACCTGGACATACTGACATACTGACCTGGACATACTGACTCATACTGACACATACTGACCTGGACATACTGGCCTGGACATACTGACTCATACTGACACATACTGACCTGGACATACTGACATACTGACTTGGACATACTGACATACTGACATACTGACCTTGACATACTGACCTCGACATGCTGACATACTGACATACTGACCTTGACATACTGACCTGGACATACTGACTCATACTGACACATACCGACCTGGACATACTGACCTGGACATACTGACTCATACTGACACATACTGACCTGGACATACTGACATACTGACCTGGACATGCTGACATACTGACCTGGACATACTGACTCATACTGACACATACTGACCTGGACATACTGACTCATACTGACACATACCGACCTGGACATACTGACCTGGACATACTGACTCATACTGACACATACTGACCTGGACATACTGACTCATACTGACACATACTGACCTGGACATACTGACATACTGACTTGGACATACTGACATACTGACCTGGACATGCTGACATACTGACCTGGACATACT
>NC_083768.1:60415229-60430229 GCF_963514075.1 Conger conger | reverse complement strand
TTAAAGTTGCGCCTCTTTCCCGTCCGATGGAATGTTGTGGACAACAGCGCCACCTCTGGTAAAATTAAATCTTTTGCTAAATGAATATAAGGAAATCTCAAATGTGTTCTTTAATACTAACACACACAAAAAAATAAACGTATATATATATTTATGTATAATAAAGTCTAGGGTGCCTAGGGTGGGTTTCCTTCAGGTACTCCGGTTTCCTCCCACAGTCCACAGACATGCAGGTTAGGCTGATTGGAGAGTCTAAATTGCCCATAGGTATGAGTGTGTGAGTGAATGGTGTGTGTGCCCTGTGATGGACTGGCAACCTGTCCAGGGTGTATTCCTGCCTTTCGCCCAATGTATGCTGGGATAGGCTCCAGCCCCCCTGCGACCCTGTTCAGGATAAGCGGGTTAGGATAATGGATGGATGAATGAATATATATATACAGTGCTGTGCAAAAGTTTTAGGCAGGTGTGAAAAAATGCTGTAAAGTAAGAATGCTTTCACAAATAGAAATGCAGTTTATTTTTATCAAATAACAAAATGCAAAGTGAGTGAACAGAAGAAAAATCTAAATCAAATCAATATTTGGTGTGACCAACCTTTGCCTTCAAACCAGCATCAATTCTTCTAGGTACATTTGCACAAAGTCAGGGATTTTGTTGGCATATAGTCAGGTGTGTGATTCACCGATTATACCAAAGAGGAGCTAATGATCACCAATTTAATATGTAGGTTGAAACACAATCATTAACTGAAACAGAAATAGATGTGTAGGAGGGTTAAAACTGGGTGAGGAACAGTCAAACTCTGCTTCCAAGGTGAGGTTGCTGAAAACAGTTTAATGTCATAAGTCATACACCATGGCAAGCCTGAGCACAGCAACAAGACACAAGGTAGTTATACTGCATCAGCAAGGTGCTGTCCAAGCTCTGCTGAAGAAGCACAAAGATACGGGCTATGTTGAGGACCGTAGGCGCAGTGGTCGGCCAAGGAAACTTGATGAAAGACACATCATGCTTACTTCCCTTCACAATCAGAAGATGTCCAGCAGTGCCATCAGCTCAGAATTGGCAGAAACCAGTGGGACCAGGTACACCCATCTACTGTGCGGAGAAGAAATATTTGGCTGCAGTTTGGCAGGGCTGGAGAGCGGTAGAGCCTTGCTGGTTTGGGGCTGAATTTCTGCAAATGGAGTTGGGGATTTGGTCAGAATTAAAGGTCTCCTCAATGCTGAGAAGTACAGCCAGATACTTATCCATCATGCAATACCGTCAGGGAGGCATCTGATTGGCCCCAAATTTATTCTGCAGCAGGACAACAACCTCAAACATACAGCCAATGTCATTAAGAACTATCTTCAGTGTAAAGAAGAACAAAGAGTCCTGGAAGTGATGGTATGGCCCCCACAGAGCCCTGATCTCAACATCATCGAGTCTGTCTGGGATTACATGGAGACAGAAGCATTTGAGGCTGCTTAAATCCACAGAAGAACTGTGGCTAGTTCTTCTGTGGTGTTTGGAACAACCTACCTGCAGAGTTCCTTCAAGAACTGTGTGCAAGTGTACCTAGAAGAGTTGATGCTGTTTTGAAGGCAAAGGGTGGTCATATGAAATATTGAATTGATTTAGATTTTTCTTCATTCTCTGGAAAATCCCGAGACTCTAGAGTGTGTTAAAATCCCAGATACACATGCTGAACAGAATAACACTACATCACCCACTAATTAAGAGAAATCTGCAGTATTGTCTATCTATGCTTAATTAATCTGCCACATTCGCGCAGTGTCGCACTTTTAAAAGCGATTTATTGAAGTGTAACGCTTCCGCCAGGCGCAGCAGTTCACTGCGGAGCCACAGGAGGGCGCCTTCGAGTCCGTAAAACGCTGCGCTCTGTCGCCAGCAGTTTGGAGGTCACTGCGGGACAAAAAAAAATACCTGCGCACTACAACGCATAATTCTTAATTGATGCTTGTGGTGGTACTTGGAGTTGTTTTTTGTATACAGAGCAGCGTTTCCCATTTTTGGCCAAACACGCAGAACACAGACGGCCGTGAAAATCACATGAGCGATGTAGTATGTCACAACGACAGCAGGGGGAGCTAGAGTTCCGCGCCTCTTCGATTTAGACGTCCTGTCAGACAAGTTCTGGAGATCTGTAGCTCTTCAGTCATACAAATAAATCCAGTAAAACATGGAGAGCGCTTAATGCCTCGCCTGGTATCTGCTTAGGCACTCCTTCCCTCTAAATGCGCATGCGCAAATAAAACTTAAATTAGAAACGCAATTCAATTTGATGTTCCGCACGGCGGAGTTCCCGACCTCAGGTAGCCGAATCGCGCGTTTACAGGGCGCTCGTTATCTGTGGTAATCAGCTGCTTGGGATACCGTTCACGGTGTTTCAGAGGGACGCACAGCGCGGCATATATTAAGCGGATGTAGCTGAGAGTCGCAGGTTTAATACTAGCATTGTTAGAAATGGCCAGATCGACATTTCATTTTTTTTTTCCCGCTTGTGAGAAAGCAAATATACGTTCAAGTCACCCCTGCCCAAAAAAGAAGGACAGAAGCCTAGATGTGATTGGCCACACGCGGCTTGGCCTACAGCATGCGGCATTTGATGGCAGACGCTTGTTTCGCGCATCCTAATGCTGTTATCTCACATTCGTTGTTTATTAAGTTTACTACATTAGACTGTGCTAATAAAATCAGGAAACAAGGCGCGCTGGTGAAATTAGAAGCAGCACGGCTGTCGATCCTGCGGCCACTCTCGTGACAAAGGGTCGCGTCACCGCCTGATGCCCCTTCATAATATCGGCAGTGGTGAAAGGTGTGCACGCGCCGCCCGGGGTGGAGCGTGACAGGTGGGTAAACATCGCGTCGCTTCGCGCTGAACTGAGCTGCGCGAGGGGGACGCACGCGATGCGCGCTCCGGTCTTTATTGTTTATTGGCGCTGTGCGGGACGGTGCAGTACATTAAATAACGTTCTTCTGTGAGCCAGTGTTTGGGCCAGCATAGGACCCTCTGAACACGCTCTACATTTGCAAAGAAGTAATTGTGTCAGAGCCCAGTAAGATAATATACACTTTACTGAACCACCTGGCGTAATCCGTCCTCTGCATTGGACCCATCCTAGTTATTAGGAGCAGTGGGCTGCCAGGATGCAGTGCATGGGGACCAGCTCCAGCTCCAGTTCTGAGGCCAGTGCCTGGGTCAAGGACAACAGATGGAGCACACCTCCCCTCACATGCATGTCACTGAGAGTACACCCACACGGACACAGGACATACATGTCACTGAGAGAGTACACCCACACGGACACAGGACATACATGTCACTGAGAGTACACCCACACGGACACAGGCCAGGCGGACCTCAGAACCTCCCCTTTGCAAGGCACCAGTGCTCACCACCGTGCCATCACACCACCCTAACCCCAAGCAGCATGAACCATTCCAGGACAATTCCCCATCTTGGACAAACTACCCTACATTCTCTGACAAAAGGGTTCTGTCTCCTGAAAGGAACCCTTTATATAAAGGAACCCTGTATATCCCTGAAGCTCAAACTAAGTGCTAAATATTTGTGGTAACTTTAGTTGCAGGGCAGATAACCCCTGGCAACATGTGGCTGTCCATCTAGTCCCCCAGCAGCTGTGGTGCATGACTGGGAACCCTGGAGCAAGGCCCTTAACCCCACATTGCTCCCTGGTTGCACTGAGGTTGTTCACGGCTACCAAGCAGCTCGGATGTGTCAAATTACCCCGCGGGGTTAATAAAGTACATCTAACCACCGGTGTATCTATAGCCTACTGTGACATCATAATATCGCAGCTGATCAGACGTGAATACAATTTTCGGGGGTTTTTTTCTCACTTTTTTCTAAATTAGCTTGGTGTTTTTTTCAAT
Source organism: Conger conger (assembly GCF_963514075.1). Lineage (NCBI taxonomy): Eukaryota > Metazoa > Chordata > Actinopteri > Anguilliformes > Congridae > Conger > Conger conger. The sequence continues at coordinate 60,426,329 of NC_083768.1, read as the reverse complement.
CGTGATTGGTGTTGAAAACTTAGCTGTTCAGAGCACATATATAATTATATAAAACAAGTTCTGGTGCTTATGTCAGCAGAGAAGCTCTCAGATATACTCCACAGACTCTCGTCCTGTGGATCAACAGGCCTGTTTACACTCCAGTGCAGAGCTACGGACTGAAATGTTGTGCAATTCGTGTGAGGCGATTTAAAAGGGCGCAATAAATGGAAGTAAAAAAATAAAATAAACATAAAAATATGAAAAGGCCGGAAGCGACACGATGATTTCTCTCATTAACGTCCACGTTCTGCCAAGTGATGTCTGAACAACATGGTCAGATGGGATTTCAAGATAAACATCTTAAGACTATATTAGAACACATAATAGAAAGAAAGATAATACACAATTGATTCGTACAGCTTAGAATAGCATTTTCTTTTAAAACTAGCCACAGAAACCCCCCCCCCAACACCAACAAATATTGACCCGGTTCTATGGGTTCCCTTTGCGTAAAATGTCGTCTTTGTGTCCCATTAAACCGCCCTCGTCCCCGGGCTTTCTGCTCCGTCCGGTCCCCGGCCGTCATTACCTGCTTATCACCTGCGGGCGTCGTGCACGCCCCGCGGCTCCTCGTTCCCTCCCGCAGCCTATCAGAGCCGCCGTCGTGGGTGCGCGCACGGCTCTGTTTCCTCGCTCGGGCAGGGAGCGCGGCGCGATTCTCAATCCGCCTCCGACACGGGAGCCGCACACGCCCGTCGCGCCCGCACCTCCTAAACCGCAACTTTGATGGGGACTTTCGCACGCGCGGGGGAAAATGCCGGCTATGAAGGGACTGCTCGCGCCTCAAAACACGTTTCTGGACACTATCGCGACGCGTTTTGACGGCACACGTAAGTTCTCTGGTGGTTATTGCTTGCAGAGCGCATTTTGCATTACCCGGCGCCCATTGTTGGATTGGAAGTTAGTTAATGGCAATAAAGTGTTTACTTTTGCAATATCTATTAAGTTGCATGTTTAAGAAATGCCATATTTACTTTTTTGATGCATTTTATCAAATGCATTATTTAATTTTTTTACAACATGCACGTGTTGGTTTATAATGAGTTTAAAAACTTAAAATAAAAATAAATAATGAGGTATTTTACCTATTCAGTGATCAAACTAACCAATGTTGGATCTCCGGATGATTTCGGAAGCTTAAGTCGCGACTGAAATCATTGAAAGACGCAGGCTATTCAAACTAGCAAACTAGGTGAATTGGCTTTGTATGTCGCGTGCATCCGTGTTTCTGTTAATCCTCTCCGCTCCTCCTCTCTCCCTCTCTCCCTCTCTCCCCTCCTCCTCCTCCTCTCTCCTCTCTCCTCCTCTCTCCTCTCTCTCCTCTTCCCTCCTCCTCCTCTCTCCTCTCTCTCCCCTCCTCCTCCTCCCCTCCTCTCTCCTCCTCCTCTCCCTCTCTCCTCTTTCCCTCTTTCTCCTCCTCTCTCTGCTCCTCTCTCTCCCTCTCTCCTCTCCTCCCCTCTCTCCTCTCCTCCCCTCTCCTCTCCTCCTCTCTCTCCTCCTCTCTCTCCCACGGAGCGGAGGTTTTTCCGTCAGCACCACGGTCAGAGGGGCTTCTCCCGCCAGCGTGTAAAACAAATTCCGTTTGTTATGAAACTCTTTTTTCCCCCGAAACTAAACACGCCTCAGAAGGAGATCACCCCTCTGCTCTCCCAGGCCCGGAGTCGCCCCAGAAACAGGTTTTGGACGCATCACTCGGCGTGTTTAAAACACACATCAACCCCTGATTGTCGCTCCCTTTAATCTGCGTCGCGCTGAAAGGTGACGGGCTGTGGCTCGAAAGCACATCTGTCAGACCGGCAGTGATGCCTGCCTTCTGCCTCAGTGTTGGCCTTGGACAGTTCATGGAACCTGATGAAGCTTACTCGCCCAACTCTCGGAGGCCTTTGGCCTTTCACCATCGAGGAACCCTTTCCAGTTCTTTAGGGAACCCTTTTCAGTTCTGTATGAAACCCTTTTCAGTTCTTTACGGAACCCTTTTCAGTTCTTTAGGGAACCCTCTGTCATCAGTGTAGAGTGTGAAAGCTCCCAGACAAAGAACCCGTGAACTAGACCAGGGTTCTCCTAAGGAACCACACGGTTCCTATTGGAACATGTTTTAGAGTGTTCTCTACAGTTGCTGTTGCTGACGTACTCTCCCCTCGGTGGTTTTGGTCCCGTGGCACAGAACGGGTTAATTGTGACGAAGAGTGATGTCACAGGTCTGGCCTGGAGACCCACACACACCAGCTGACAGAGCGGCATTTTGCCAGCGCTACATAATAATAATCACACGCTACCGCTCCTGTTGTGCCTTTCAACAAAGATGGTGGTCCCATCGTGCAGCTGTCATTGTGTGCAGAACCCCGAGGCGGGTCACCACTGACGTGTGCTCAGAGCCAATCACATCCTGACTCACACAGTCCTGCTGACGTGTGCACAGAGCCAGGTCACATCCTGACTCACACAGTCCTGCTGACGTGTGCACAGAGCCAGGTCACATCCTCACTTACACAGTCCTGCTGACGTGTGCACAGAGCCAGGTCACATCCTCACTCACACAGTCCTGCTGACGTGTGCACAGAGCCAGGTCACATCCTCACTCACACAGTCCTGCTGACGTGTGCACAGAGCCAGGTCACATCCTCACTCACACAGTCACCGCTGTGCACAGAGCCAGGTCACATCCTGACTTACACAGTCACCGCTGACGTGTGCACAGAGCCAGGTCACATCCTAACTTACACAGTCCTGCTGACGTGTGCACAGAGCCAGGTCACATCCTGACTCACACAGTCACCGCTGACGTGTGCACAGAGCCAGGTCACATCCTAACTCACACAGTCACCGCTGTGCACAGAGCCAGGTCACATCCTAACTTACACAGTCCTGCTGACGTGTGCACAGAGCCAGGTCACATCCTCACTCACACAGTCCTGCTGACGTACACACAGAGCCAGGTCACATCCTCACTCACACAGTCCTGCTGACGTACACACAGAGCCAGGTCACATCCTCACTCACACAGTCCTGCTGACGTACACACAGAGCCAGGTCACATCCTCACTCACACAGTCCTGCTGACGTGTGCACAGAGCCGGGTCACATCCTCACTTACACAGTCCTGCTGACGTGTGCACAGAGCCGGGTCACATCCTAACTTACACAATCCTGTGTTTCTACAGAGGGTACAGTGCACTGGGTAGATCAGAGTTCTGGCTGGACAGATGACCTGTTCTGTTGTTGAAGTGGATAATTCATTCCTCCGGTTCATTTAATTGCAGGCTGGCGGTTGAATGCTAATTTCATTTCTTCATCCAACACTCACAGTTCCTGCATAATTTGCACACAAATGATTAAAAAGCAGAAAATGTGTCAACACTGCAAACCCAGTGAAGCAAGGCTTAGCTTCACTGAAGTACTGAAGAACAGGTACAGGCTTTTTATCCCAAAAACAAACCAACAACAGAAGAGAAACGGCCAAAATGCTGACAGTGAAACAGCACCAGAGCAGATCTGTGGACAGACAAAATCACTGTTGTTTGGTAGCAGTTAAAAATTTTTTTTTTATTCAACAGCTGAATCATGATGCTGGTTTTTGAGACTGACTCAATTAGACGTTGTGCAGCATTAATCCTCTGAAGAGCAGGTCTTTTCCAACCTCACTTCTGCGTTCTCAGTTGGTGTTCTAGAACTCGAGAATTACTTTCAATTACCTGTGGTGATTGTGACATCAGCATTAGCGTGTACAATTAAGAACATTCCGATCACATACTTGTAGACCTGGGTAAAATACATAATTGCTTAGGATTCAGATACTTTTCTGTGCTCGATTGATCTTGCCTGGAGCAATTGAGCCAACCAAGAGGACCAGAAGGCAGACTTTGCACTTTTTGAGAGTGTTTCATAGGTTCCAATACAACAGACAAGCTCGCTAAGGAACAGAAAAGTATTTGAATCCAAAATAATTACGTACGTATTTGACCCTGGTCTGCATACCTGTGATCTTGCTCCCTCATTACTGGAATGGTGTAGACTCACTGCTCACAGTGCCCAGGTGTGCCCTCACCTGCTGCCAGCAGTGTGGCACAGCAGGGGCTGCGGGTTTGAGTCCAGAGTGAGATAATTCCCCTGTTAGATGTTAGTCTTTAATAGAGCAGCAGTATGCAGTGGGAGTTTTGTGCTGCACATTCAGGATGTGGTTTCTGTTGGTTATGAGCGTGGAAGCCCCTGGTCTTCATGGGCCGATCCGCTGTCGCTGTTTCTAAAGAGCAGAGGCTGTGATGGGGCGGAGGTTTCCCCCGTGAGTCACTGAGACGCCCCCCTCAAAGGGACACATCCCGATATATCATTCTTTCATCTCCATCCTTCATGTTCTCTCTCTCTCTGCATACCTCCTCTCTTCTATTCCCTCTCTTATCCTCCTCCTGTTCTCCCTATCCCTAACCCTCCTTTTCTCCTCTCCTGCTCATTTGTTCTTCTCCTCTCTCTCTCCAACTCCTCCCCCTTTCTCTCTCTCTTTCTCTCTCCCACTCCTCTCTCTCTCCCACTCCTCCCTCTTTCCTACTCCTCTCTCTCTTTTTACTGAGAGGTTTTTTCAGAATTTAGCGCATTGTCGTGTTGAAAGTTTGAAAGTTATGTGATGATTTTTGGGAGTAGGGACCGGAGTCACAGCTGGTCTCCAGAGCAGGGCCCGGGGGGCAGAGCAGGGCCCGGGGGGCAGAGCAGGGCCCGGGGGGCAGAGCAGGGCCCGGGGGGCAGAGCAGGGCCCGGGGGGCAGAGCAGGGCCCGGGGGGCAGAGCAGGGCCCGCGGCGGCCGGGTCTAAACCAGCTCCGCTGAGACTCCTCAGGTTTCACCAGCCGGGCACGCCCACGCCCACGGACCCTCACACTGCGCTGATACATCCCCAGGCATCCTGACTGTGTGCTGTGTGTCTGTACGTGTGCTGTGTGTCTGTACGTGTGCTGTGTGTCTGTACGTGTGCTGTGTGTCTGTACGTGTGCTGTGTGTCTGTACCTGGCACGGTGTGCTGTGTGTCTGTACGTGTGCTGTGTGTCTGTATGTGTGCTGTGTGTCTGTATGTGTGCTGTGTGTCTGTACGTGTGCTGTGTGTCTGTACGTGTGCTGTGTGTCTGTACGTGTGCTGTGTGTCTGTACGTGTGCTGTGTGTCTGTACCTGGCACGGTGTGCTGTGTGTCTGTACGTGTGCTGTGTGTCTGTACGTGTGCTGTGTGTCTGTACCTGGCATGGTGTGCTCTGTGTCTGTATGTGTGCTGTGTGTCTGTACCTGGCACGGTGTGCTGTGTGTCTGTACGTGTGCTGTGTGTCTGTATGTGTGCTGTGTGTCTGTACGTGTGCTGTAGGTCTGTACATGTGCTGTGTGTCTGTACGTGTGCTGTGTGTCTGTACCTGGCATGGTGTGCTCTGTGTCTGTATGTGTGCTGTGTGTCTGTACCTGGCACGGTGTGCTGTGTCTGTACATGTGCTGTGTGTCTGTACCTGGCACAGTGTGCTGTGTGTCTGTACGTGTGCTGTGTGTCTGTATGTGTGCTGTGTGTTTGTACAGACATTTGTTTATGGTTTGTGTCACTGGAGTTCTGGGGTTCTGTGGATCTAGGGTTCTGTGGCTCTGTGGATCTGTGGCTCTGTGGATCTGTGGATCTAGGGCTCTGTGGATCTGTGGATCTAGGGTTCTGTGGCTCTGTGGATCTAGGGCTCTGTGGCTCTGTGGATCTGTGGATCTAGGGCTCTGTGGCTCTGTGGCTCTAGGGCTCTGTGGCTCTGTGGCTCTGTGGATCTAGGGTTCTGTGGTTCTGTGGATCTAGGGCTCTGTGGCTCTGTGGATCTATGGTTCTGTGGCTCTGTGGATCTAGGGCTCTGTGGCTCTGTGGATCTGTGGATCTAGGGCTCTGTGGCTCTGTGGATCTAGGGCTCTGTGGCTCTGTGGCTCTGTGGATCTAGGGCTCTGTGGCTCTGTGGATCTAGGGTTCTGTGGCTCTGTGGATCTAGGGTTCTGTGGTTCTGTGGATCTAGGGCTCTGTGGCTCTGTGGATCTAGGGCTCTGTGGATCTAGGGTTCTGTGGATCTAGGGCTCTGTGGCTCTGTGGATCTGTGGTAACAGAGTAACTCAGGTTCTGGTGTGGGTTTCAAGGGTCACATGTTTCCCATATATTACTTGATGAATAGAATATCAAGGATTCGGATTAGTTAGCCAATAAAAGGTCCTGTATGGAGCTAAGGACTGTGAAAGAGAGAGTAAGGCTTCCTCACAGAGGGGGAGGTGTTGGGCTGGGGCGGGGGAGGTGTTGGGCTGGGGCGGGGGGGGGGCAGGGATGTGCTGTGAGCATGCTCCCTGGGGGGTGTTCCAGTCCTGCAGCTAATGAACCCGCTGGGACCTCCACAGCAGCACCTCTTGCTCTGTGGTTTATTCAGGCTGCATTGATTTAAAGAGCCGGCCAGCACCGATCTCCCTAATCACCGCACCACCAAAATTAGCCAATCACAGCGCAGCAGCAGCCCACCAGGAAATAAAGCTCTCTAACAAAGATGCTATAATGAGGAAGAGCTGCTCTTATCGACGTTCCGGGGAGCCGGGACAGAACGGCGTCGAGCCGGCTCCTCTCTGAGCTGGGGCAGCCTGTCCGGGAGCTCCATTAATCAAACTCTGGAGAAAAATCATCATTTCGCAAATTCACTTCATTACATTTCATAAAAGGCATACGAATAAAAGCGATATCCTTTCATTTGTAAAAGTGTAAGAATGGTTTAAATTTAAATTTTGTTTCTTTGACTAATTTAATAAAAAAAATACACAACCTGCAAAGGCAACACTGATGTTGTAGTTTAGTTGACAGCTCTAATCACCAACCCCTGTAACATACTCCCTGTGTGTCGTGAGTTATAATATTATCTAGCTGAATTGTGCATTCTGAAACTGGGACCAGACTGATGTTAGCGTGGAGAGACCCTGGTCCTCCTGGGATGTCTCACAGCCGCTAATAACTGCTAGCCGAGCCGCTAGGGTCTGTAGCGGTGACTCTTCCTGGGAAAGGCTCTTATATAACCACTGGAACAGACAGAGTGCGGACTCACTCTTTAGCACTGCATTTCTGATGTGTTGTGGGGACTCTCTTTAGCACTGTGTTTCTGATGTGTTGTGGGGACTCACTCTTTAGCACTGCATTTCTGATGTGTTGTGGGGACTCTCTCTTTAGCACTGCGTTTCTGATGTGTTGTGGGGACTCTCTCTTTAGCACTGCATTTCTGATGTGTTGTGGGGACTCTCTCTTTAGCACTGCATTTCTGATGTGTTGTGGGGACTCTCTCTTTAGCACTGCATTTCTGATGTGTTGTGGGGACTCTCTCTTTAGCACTGTGTTTCTGATGTGTTGTGGGGACTCTCTCTTTAGCACTGCGTTTCTGATGTGTTGTGGGGACTCTCTCTTTAGCATTGTGTTTCTGATGTGTTGTGGGGACTCTCTCTTTAGCACTGCGTTTCTGATGTGTTGTGGGGACTCTCTCTTTAGCACTGTGTTTCTGATGTGTTGTGGGGACTCTCTCTTTAGCACTGTGTTTCTGATGTGTTGTGGGGACTCTCTCTTTAGCACTGCGTTTCTGATGTGTTGTGGGGACTCTCTCTTTAGCATTGTGTTTCTGATGTGTTGTGGGGACTCACTCTTTAGCATTGCGTTTCTGATGTGTTGTGGGGACTCTCTCTTTAGCACTGCGTTTCTGATGTGTTGTGGGGACTCTCTCTTTAGCACTGTGTTTCTGATGTGTTGTGGGGACTCTCTCTTTAGCACTGCGTTTCTGATGTGTTGTGGGGACTGTGGGGGAAATTCCCTGGAGAGACGCCTTGCAAACAACCGTTCCCGTTTAAAAGAACCCAGTTCTTTCACAGCAAGGAGAGCTACAATAATACAAACTTTATTAATACTGCAGCAGGACAAAGCACGGGGAATGCATCACACCAATGTGAGAATACACTCTGATTTTAGCAGACAGGGTGTCTATTCTGATACCATTGCACATCCTCAGTTATCACATGAATACATTACGGTGAAAGCCAATCATCTTCATACAGTGTTTCAGTACTTTATTACGGTGAAAGCCAATCATCTTCACACAGTGTTTCAGTACTTTTCCCATGCGTTGTACTCCTGGGCCCATATCTGCTCTTTTAAGTCATGTAACACTTGTTTTTCAATTGACACACTGCTACAGCAACTATAAAGCTTATTTATCATCCATCTATCCTCCTGCGTCCGGTTCAGGAGGAACCGACCTTGGGTGCGATTCCTCCTCATTGTTTTTTTCATCATAATCAAGCACATGAGCGCACCCAACAATGGAAGCGTGTTCTGGTTTATCTCCTGTACGTATGCCTACATGACGTAAACTGTGGCAAAGCACTCACCCCTCCCTTACATTTTTGCTGGTTATCTGTCACAAGCACATTTTATTATTTTAAGCAGTTTTATGCATTGTACATATCTGGATACATTGTACTACATTATTTTTTTCTCCCACAGGACTCACTCTTTAGCACTGCGTTTCTGAAGGATGTGTTGTGGGGACTCTCTCTTTAGCACTGCGTTTCTGATGTGTTGTGGGGACTCTCTCTTTAGCATTGTGTTTCTGATGTGTTGTGGGGACTCTCTCTTTAGCATTGTGTTTCTGATGTGTTGTGGGGACTCTCTCTTTAGCACTGCGTTTCTGATGTGTTGTGGGGACTCTCTCTTTAGCACTGTGTTTCTGATGTGTTTTGGGGACTCTCTCTTTAGCACTGCGTTTCTGATGTGTTGTGGGGACTCTCTCTTTAGCACTGCGTTTCTGATGTGTTGTGGGGACTCTCTCTTTAGCACTGCGTTTCTGATGTGTTGTGGGGACTCTCTCTTTAGCACTGCGTTTCTGAAGTGTTGTGGGGACTCTCTCTTTAGCACTGCGTTTCTGAAGTGTTGTGGGGACTCTCTCTTTAGCACTGTGTTTCTGATGTGTTGTGGGGACTCTCTCTTTAGCACTGCGTTTCTGAAGTGTTGTGGGGACTCTCTCTTTAGCACTGTGTTTCTGATGTGTTGTGGGGACTCTCTCTTTAGCACTGCGTTTCTGATGTGTTGTGGGGACTCTCTCTTTAGTGATGTGATGTCACAGTGCACTGTCATGAGCGGTAATGAGCACATGTAATTATACTGTCCAGAATGATTTGTGAAATGTGATATTACAGCGATTCTGGCTCTGCCCTGGGTCCCTGTGGCAGATTCGGTCATTGATCATTTACGCGGTTTCAGCTGAGGAAGGAGTCGGGGAGAGTCGGGGTTGAGCCCTGAGACACTCAGAGCGAGGGGAATGGGTACGACTTGTGCAGGGGTACGTGACGGACCACCCTGTCTCTCTGCAGAGGGTGACCCCCTGGTTATCATGGGGGGCGGGGGGGGGGGGGGGGGGGGGGGTTCATCTGCCAGGGAGCATGATATTCCAATCATGCTGAATTATTCCTTAATTGGGTGAAATCTCAGATGGGAATGAATGTGAATAAATTCCTTCTCCTATTTTCCTGTTTCACTGATGTACATTACATTATTGGCATTTGGCAGACGCTCTTATCCAGAGCGACGTACAACAAAGTGCATCCCCATAACCAGGGGTAAGTGTGCTGAAAGACCCTAGAGGGAAGTACAATTTCAACTGCTACCCGTACAACAAAGATAAGGACGAGGGCCAATTTATTATTATTTTTTTTTTTTTGAACAAAGAAACAAACAAACAGAGCAAAAGTGACCAAAGTTAACTATCCAAACACTGCTTACTTAGCCAACTAAAAATACCGATACACAAAGCAAGTCACAGAGACAACAATTAAGGTTCACAGGGAGGTAGGGAGGGATGGGGAGAGGTGCTGCTTGAAGAGGTGTGTCTTCAGCTTGCGCTTGAAGGTGGGGAGAGATTCTACAGTTCTGACCTCAATGGGGAGTTCGTTCCACCACCGTGGAGCCAGAACAGACAGTAGTCGTGAGCGTGAGGTGGAGGTTCGGAGAGGGGGAGGTGCCAAGTGGCCTGTGGAGGCTGAACGAAGAGGTCTGGCAGGGGTGTAGGGTCTGATGATTTTTTTGTAGATAAGCTGGGGAAGACCCCTTAACTGCTTGGAAGGCTAGCACCAATGTTTTGAATTTGATGCGAGCCATGACAGGCAGCCAGTGGAGGGAAGTAAGCAGGGGGGTGACGTGTGAGTATTTGGGAAGGTTGAAGACCAGACGAGCTGCTGCATTCTGGATAAGTTGGAGGGGTCTGATGGCGGACGCTGGGAGGCCAGCCAAGAGGGAATTGCAGTAGTCCAGGCGGGACAGAACCATCGCTTGGACCAGGAGCTGGATCGAGTAGGGGGTGAGAAAGGGGCGGATTCTCCGTATGTTGTACAGGAAGAACCTGCAGGACCGGGTCACCGCCACAATGTTCTCGGAGAGGGACAGTCTGCTGTCCATCACCACGCCAAGGTTCCTTGCACTGGGTGACGGCGTGAGTGTGGTATCCCCGAGGGAAATGGAGAGATCCAGATGGGGAGAGGTATTAGCAGGGATGAATATCATTTCAGTCTTGCCTGGGTTGAGCTTTAGATGGTGGTTGTCCATCCAGCTCTGGATGTCCCTCAGGCAAGCAGAGAAACGGGCTGAAACCTGCGTTTCACGGCGGGAACGAGACAAAGAGTTGGGCATCGTCCGCCCGCTCAAACAGCCTGCTTCAGCACAGCGAACAGATAACCCAGGGAAAGAATATGGTTGGCCATACCAAGTAAACATAATCACGTTTCTTGAGTCACATGTCTGTGAATGTGATCTGATTGGTTGACTGGCTCTAGGTTGGGCTGTCAATCAGCCAAATATCGCACATCTGTCAGTGGCTGATCTTGGTGCAGAAACACAAACCAGGGTCAAACGCTCTGAGCTTGTCTGGTGTGCTGTATCCTCCAGGCCAGATCAGTCGAGTGCAGAAAAGCATTCTGATCCAATCCAGCTCCGTTACTCCACCCGGGTCTGGTCCCGGTACCCTCCCTGACTCCGTCTCGTCTGGCCCCTGTCACGGCAGGT
>NC_083768.1:60401529-60409029 GCF_963514075.1 Conger conger | reverse complement strand
GCTGATCGCCATGGTGACCAGGTGTAGCTGTGGTGCCGATCGCCATGGTGACCAGGTGTAGCTGTGGTGCTGATCGCCATGGTGACCAGGTGTAGCTGTGGTGCCGATTGCCATGGTGACCAGGTGTAGCTGTGGTGCCGATCGCCATGGTGACCAGGTGTAGCTGTGGTGCCGATCGCCATGGTGACCAGGTGCGTGGTACCTGCGCAGCTCCTGAAGGACTTCCCCGATGAGCTGCGCTCTGACATCACCATGCACCTGAACAAGGAGATCCTGCAGCTGTCGCTGTTCGCCTCCGCCAGCAGGGGGTGCCTGCGCTCCCTCTCCCTGCACATCAAGACCTCCTTCTGCGCCCCCGGGGAGTTCCTGCTGCGGCAGGGAGACGCGCTCCAGGCCTTCTTCTTCGTCTGCTCCGGCTCCATGGAGGTGCTGAAGGACAGCATGGTGCTGGCCATCCTGGGTATGAGCTGTCAATCACCCATTACAGCTGTCAATCACACACAGTCGCCCATTACAGCTGTCAATCACACACAGTCACCCATTACAGCTGTCAATCACACACAGTCGCCCATTACAGCTGTCAATCACCCATTACAGCTGTCAATCACACACAGTCGCCCATTACAGCTGTCAATCACACACAGTCACCCATTACAGCTGTCAATCACACACAGTCACCCATTACAGCTGTCAATCACACACAGTCACCCATTACAGCTGTCAATCACCCATTACAGCTGTCAATCACACACATTCACCCATTACAGCTGTCAATCACACACAGTCGCCCATTACAGCTGTCAATCACACACAGTCACCCATTACAGCTGTCAATCACACACAGTCGCCCATTACAGCTGTTAATGTCACACATTCCTCCAAAGTCATTTACAGTTCATTAGACTACGCAGGGACCAATCCCCCCTGGAGCAATGTAGGGTTCCAGGCTGCACAGATCTTATGGTGGCTTGAACCAACAACCTTCTGGGTTCCAGTCATTCCCCTGTGTCACGTCCGTGCCCCGTTTCCCTGCTTTCTCTCCGGTCCTTGTTTTACCTCTCTCCCCATTCTGTGTCTCCGCCCCCCAACCCTGGACTCCTTCCTGTCTTGTCCCAGCTGTTTCTCGTTGTGTTTCATCACCTGTTCCCCGGCACCCACGCCTGTTAATCGTTCAGTTCATTTGTGAGTATATTTAAACCTGCCTTTTTTTCTCCTTTGCTTGCGAGTTTGTCAGTTCTGTTTCCCTGTGTTCCCCTGCTTTAAATTTAAATCTGTTCTGTTTGGTTTCTTGGATTTTACATTCTTGAACTCTAGTTATTTTTGGACTTGTTGGATCAGGTTTTTGTATTTTTGCCTGTTTGGACTGACTACCTGGTTCTTTGTACCCTGCCTCTGTCCCACACCTGGGCTTATATAGCCCCGCCCACTGGTGCTCCTCAGCCACTAGGCTACAGGCTGGGCTTATATAGCCCCTCCCACTGGTGCTCCACAGCCACTAGGCTACAGGCTGGGCTTATATAGCCCCGCCCACTGGTGCGCCACAGCCACTAGGCTACAGGCTGGGCTTATATAGCCCCTCCCACTGGTGCTCCACAGCCACTAGGCTACAGGCTGGGCTTATATAGCCCTGCCCACTGGTGCGCCACAGCCACTAGGCTACAGGCTGGGCTTATATAGCCCCGCCCACTGGTGCGCCACAGCCACTAGGCTACAGGCTGGGCTTATATAGCCCCGCCCACTGGTGCTCCACAGCCACTAGGCTACAGGCTGGGCTTATATAGCCCCGCCCACTGGTGCTCCACAGCCACTAGGCTACAGGCTGGGCGTATATAGCCCCGCCCACTGGTGCTCCACAGCCACTAGGCTACAGGCTGGGCTTATATAGCCCTGCCCACTGGTGCTCCACAGCCACTAGGCTACAGGCTGGGCTTATATAGCCCCGCCCACTGGTGCTCCACAGCCACTAGGCTACAGGCTGGGCTTATATAGCCCCGCCCACTGGTGCTCCACAGCCACTAGGCTACAGGCTGGGCTTATATAGCCCCGCCCACTGGTGCTCCACAGCCACTAGGCTACAGGCTGGGCGTATATAGCCCCGCCCACTGGTGCTCCACAGCCACTAGGCTACAGGCTGGGCTTATATAGCCCCGCCCACTGGTGCTCCACAGCCACTAGGCTACAGGCTGGGCTTATATAGCCCCGCCCACTGGTGCTCCACAGCCACTAGGCTACAGGCTGGGCGTATATAGCCCCGCCCACTGGTGCTCCACAGCCACTAGGCTACAGGCTGGGCTTATATAGCCCCGCCCACTGGTGCTCCACAGCCACTAGGCTACAGGCTTGGCTTATATAGCCCCGCCCACTGGTGCTCCACAGCCACTAGGCTACAGGCTTGGCTTATATGACCCTGCCCTGCACTGCTCTGGCCTTTGAGGGTTGTGTGTTTTTAAAGGCTGCTTTGATGCCCATGCAGCCAATAGTGCTGTTTGATCTCTTGGGTCAATAAGAGCAGCTTCACTGGTGTGTGTATATGTGTGTGTGTCAGTGTGTATCACTGTGTGTGTGTGTGTGTGTGTGTCAGTGTGTATGTGTGTGTGTGTGTGTGTGTCAGTGTGTATCACTGTGTGTGTGTGTGTGTGTGTCAGTGTGTATCACTGTGTGTGTGTGTGTGTGTGTGTGTGTGTGTCAGTGTGTATGTGTGTGTGTGTGTGTGTGTGTGTCAGTGTGTATGTGTGTGTGTGTGTGTGTGTGTGTCAGTGTGTATGTGTGTGTGTGTCAGTGTGTATGTGTGTGTGTGTGTGTCAGTGTGTATCACTGTGTGTATGTGTGCATGTGTGTATCAGTGTGTATGTGTGTGTGTGTGTGTGTGTGTGTGTGTGTCAGTGTGTATGTGTGCATGTGTGTGTCACTGTGTGTATGTGTGTGAGTATGTGTGTGTATCACTGTGTGTATGTGTGTGTGTGTGTATCACTGTGTGTATGTGTGTGTGTGTGTGTGTATGTGTGCATGTGTGTGTCAGTGTGTATGTGTGTGTGTGTGTGTGTGTGTGTGTCAGTGTGTATGTGTGCATGTGTGTATCAGTGTGTATGTGTGTGTGTGTGTCAGTGTGTATGTGTGTGTGTGTGTGTGTCAGTCTGTATGTGTGCATGTGTGTATCAGTGTGTGTGTGTGTGTGTGTGTGTATGTGTGTCTAAGTGTGTGTCTCTGTCTCTGGTTTCTCTCTGATGTTGGAGGGCTCATCCTGACACAGCCCTGCAGTATCTGCTCTCTCTGACTCTCGAGGTGCGAACAGAAGACTCTCTTTTTTTTACTTCTATTGCTGTAGCCTATCCACTTAGAGTTATGATGCGTTGTGTGTTCAGAGATGCTCTTCTGCATACCACTGTTGTAATGTGTGGTTATTTTTGTTACTGTCACCTTCCTGTCAGCTTTGACCAGTCTGGCCCTTCTCCTCTGACGTCTGTCATTAACACTCATCAAGGTGTTTCTGTCTGCAGAACTGCTGCTCACTGGATTTTTTTATTTGCACCATTCTTTGCAAACTCTAGAGACTAGTGTACGTGAAAATCCCAGGAGATCAGCAGTTTCTGAGATACTTAAACCACCCTGTCTGCCACCAACAATCATTCCTTCGATCACATTTTTTGCCCATTCTGATGGTTGATGTGAACATTAACTGAAGCTCCTGCATGATTGTGTGCATTGCGCTGCTGCCACACGATTGGCTGATGAGACAATGAGACGAGTAGTGTGGTGTGATGAAGAGAGCGTGTTGTTGTGAGGGGTTTCAGGGAAGGGAGACCTGATCGGAGCGAACCTGGCGGTGGAGGAGCGTGTGATAAAGACCAACGCAGACGTGAAAGCGCTGACGTACTGTGACCTGCAGTGTGTGGGGCTGCGGGGGCTCCACGAGGTGCTGGCCCTGTACCCCGAATACGCCCACCGCTTCGCCCAGGACATCCAGCAGGACCTGACCTACGACCTGCGGCAGGAGAGCCACGTGAGTCACCCCGCCACGCCCGCTTCTACTGCCACGCCCGCTTCTACTGCCACGCCCACTGAGTCAGCCTGCCACGCCCACTGAGTCAGCCTGCCACGCCCACTGAGTCAGCCTGCCACGCCCACTGAGTCAGCCTGCCACGCCCGCTTCTACTGGCCACGCCCGCTTCTACTGCCACGCCCGCTTCTACTGCCACGCCCGCTGAGTCAGCCTGCCACGCCCGCTGAGTCAGCCTGCCACGCCCGCTTCTACTGGCCACGCCCGCTTCTACTGGCCACGCCCGCTGAGTCAGCCTGCCACGCCCACTTCTACTGCCACGCCCGCTTCTACTGCCACGCCCACTGAGTCAGTCCACCACGCCCACTTCTACTGGCCACGCCCGCTGAGTCAGTCTGCCACGCCCGCTTCTACTGGCACGCCCGCTGAGTCAGCCTGCCACGCCCACTTCTACTGCCACGCCCACTGAGTCAGCCTGCCACGCCCACTGAGTCAGCCTGCCACGCCCGCTTCTACTGCCACGCCCACTGAGTCAGCCTGCCACGCCCACTGAGTCAGCCTGCCACGCCCACTGAGTCAGCCTGCCATGCCCACTGAGTCAGCCTGCCACGCCCACTGAGTCAGCCTGCCACGCCCACTGAGTCAGCCTGCCACGCCCACTGAGTCAGCCTGCCACGCCCGCTTCTACTGGCCACGCCCACTGAGTCAGCCTGCCACGCCCACTTATACTGGCCACGCCCACTGAGTCAGCCTGCCACGCCCGCTTCTACTGCCACGCCCACTGAGTCAGCCCGCCACGCCCACTGAGTCAGCCTGCCACGCCCACTGAGTCAGCCTGCCACGCCCACTGAGTCAGCCTGCCACGCCCACTGAGTCAGCCTGCCACGCCCACTGAGTCAGCCTGCCACGCCCGCTTCTACTGCCACGCCCACTGAGTCAGCCCGCCACGCCCACTGAGTCAGCCTGCCACGCCCGCTTCTACTGCCACGCCCACTGAGTCAGCCTGCCACGCCCACTGAGTCAGCCTGCCACGCCCACTGAGTCAGCCTGCCACGCCCACTGAGTCAGCCTGCCACGCCCACTGAGTCAGCCTGCCACGCCCACTTCTACTGCCACGCCCACTGAGTCACCCCGCCACGCCCGCTTCTACTGCCACGCCCACTGAGTCAGCCTGCCACGCCCACTGAGTCAGCCCGCCACGCCCACTGAGTCAGCCTGCCACGCCCACTGAGTCAGCCTGCCACGCCCACTGAGTCAGCCCGCCACGCCCACTGAGTCAGCCTGCCACGCCCACTGAGTCAGCCTGCCACGCCCACTGAGTCAGCCTGCCACGCCCACTTCTACTGCCACGCCCACTGAGTCAGCCTGCCACGCCCACTGAG
The DNA here is from genome assembly GCF_963514075.1 of Conger conger. Lineage (NCBI taxonomy): Eukaryota > Metazoa > Chordata > Actinopteri > Anguilliformes > Congridae > Conger > Conger conger. Next base: position 60,403,650 of record NC_083768.1, on the reverse strand, counting down.
TCAGCCTGCCACGCCCGCTTCTACTGGCCACGCCCACTGAGTCAGCCTGCCACGCCCACTGAGTCAGCCTGCCACGCCCGCTTCTACTGGCCACGCCCGCTTCTACTGGCCACGCCCGCTGAGTCAGCCTGCCACGCCCACTGAGTCAGCCTGCCACGCCCGCTTCTACTGGCCACGCCCACTGAGTCAGCCTGCCACGCCCACTTCTACTGGCCACGCCCACTGAGTCAGCCTGCCACGCCCACTGCTAAACCACGCCCATCTCACTCTCCTCTGAGTGACACAGCGTTGCATTATTCAGAAGCAGGAAATTAGATACATATGAGCCTGAAATTATGGAATAATATTTCATGCACAGTGTCATTCATCAGATCAGACCAGGCCATTCGCAGGGGCTGTATGATATATTTAATATATGCTGTCGACCTCTGAGTGCAATATAATTACACACTACACAGTGCACAGCGCAGACATGAAGGAAAGTAGTCAAATTAAAAAATGGCAATCAATGTTGTGTTAATTTATTTTACTTTAATTTAATTCCTATATTTCTCCAAGTGATGCCCATTAAGATAAAGAGTACTGGCTGTACATTTTCAACAAAAGAAAAAGGGGAAAAAGAAAATGTAGAAATTATTTGTTGTAACCCATTGCTGATAGGAGTGTGGCAGCAAAGCAATCTAAAACCACTCTGACCCAACAACAGCTCTGACCCAACAACCACTCTGACCCAACAACAGCAACAGCTCTGACCCAACAACAGCTCTGACCCAACAACAGCTCTGACCCAACAACCACTCTGACCCAACAACCACTCTGACCCAACAACAGCTCTGACCCAACAACAGCAACAACATCATCTTTGCTCCTCCTCTCCTCTCCTCTCCTCTATTCTTTGCTCCTCCTCTCCTCTCCTCTCTCTCACAGTCTCTTCTCCTCCCCCTCTTTGTGCAGGAGTAACTCAGTGTATGTGTGGGGTTTGCTGGGTTATGTTTTTGGGAGTTTCAGGATGTCAAGAGTTTCTTTCAGTGGTTTTGGGTGTTTTGTAGAGTGTGGTTTAGAGTTTTTAGGAGTGTGGTTTCAGAGTGTTTTGGTGTTCAGGGCGTGGCCGTTTCTCTAGTTTCTGCAGTATCCGTTGATGTGCCCTTTTTAACGGCAGTGTTTTACTTCTGCCTAAAGGACATTGCGGTAAAAATGTTTGGAAAAGTGTAAAATGACTCTGATCTGTGATACAACAAGTGAAATGTGCTTATAGTTACATATGAACTTTTGTCAATTGAGTTTAGTTTAAGTGGGAAGAGTTTTGTTAATTGGGTTCATAACAACAGTTTATAGTATGTAAACATATGTCCCTTTCTCTCCTTCTCACCCCTCCTCTGTCTTTCCCTCTCTCTCCCTCTCTCTTTGACTGTGTCTCCCTCTCTCTCTCTCTGCAGACAGGGGGAAAAGGGAACGGTCGCATTATCCCTCACGGCCAGTCCCTCATGGAGGACAGAGAGGAAGAGGAAGAAGAGGAAGAGGAGGAAGAGGAGATCACTCTTCTCTCTCCTGCCAGGCAGAGGGGGCGGGGCTTCTACTCCAGGGGTGTGTCCTCGTCCGGTCAGGGGGGACACTCCCCCAAACTGCACCAGAGCTCCGCCCCCAATCACCCCGACCCGTCTGATCTCAGCCCCCGGTTCGTTCAGCTGTCTGTCTGTCTGTCTGTCTGTCTGTCTGTCTGTCTGTCTGTCTGTCTGTCTGTCTGTCTGTCTGTCTGTCTGTCTGTGCCCATTTCTCAGTCCATTTTGGTTCTCTCTCCCTCACTTAACCTCTCCCTCTCTCTCACTCACTCACTCTCACTCTCTCACTCTCTCCCTCTCTCTCCTTCTCCTTCTCCCTCCCTCTCCCTCTTTCTCTCTCTCTCTCTTCTGTTTTTACACTGTGTGTGTGTGATTGTGTCTGTGTTTGTGTGTGTGTGTGTGGACGTGTTTGTGTGTGTATGTAACTGACTTTGTGTCTGTGTTTCTGTGTGTGTGTGTGTGTCTGTGTCTGTGTTTCTGTGTGTGTGTGCGCGTGTGTGTGTGTATGTAACTGACTTTGTGTCTGTGTTTCTGTGTGTGTGTGTGTGTCTGTGTCTGTGTT
>NC_083768.1:60376529-60389029 GCF_963514075.1 Conger conger | reverse complement strand
GTGAAGGGCCCATCCCCTCCTAAAGCACAGAGACACAGTGAAGGACCCATCCCCTCCTAAAGCACAGAGACACAGTGAAGGACCCATCCCCTCCTAAAGCACAGAGACACAGTGACACAGTGAAGGGCCCATCCCCTCCTAAAGTACAGAGACACAGTGAAGGGCCCATCCCCTCCTAAAGCACAGAGACACAGAGACACAGTGAAGGGCCCATCCCCTCCTAAAGCACAGAGACACAGTGAAGGGCCCATCCCCTCCTAAAGCACAGAGACACAGTGAAGGACCCATCCCCTCCTAAAGCACAGAGACACAGAGACACAGTGAAGGGCCCATCCCCTCCTAAAGCACAGAGACACAGAGACACAGTGAAGGGCCCATCCCCTCCTAAAGCACAGAGACACAGTGAAGGGCCCATCCCCTCCTAAAGCACAGAGACACAGTGACACAGTGAAGGGCCCATCCCCTCCTAAAGCACAGAGACACAGAGACACAGTGAAGGGCCCGTCCCCTCCTAAAGCACAGAGACACAGTGAAGGGCCCATCCCCTCCTAAAGCACAGAGACACAGTGAAGGGCCCATCCCCTCCTAAAGCACAGAGACACAGTGAAGGGCCCATCCCCTCCTAAAGCACAGAGACACAGTGAAGGACCCATCCCCTCCTAAAGCACAGAGACACAGAGACACAGTGAAGGGCCCATCCCCTCCTAAAGCACAGAGACACAGTGAAGGGCTCATCCCCTCCTAAAGCACAGAGACACAGAGACACAGTGAAGGACCCATCCCCTCCTAAAGCACAGAGACACAGAGACACAGTGAAGGGCCCATCCCCTCCTAAAGCACAGAGACACAGTGAAGGGCCCATCCCCTCCTAAAGCACAGAGACACAGTGAAGGGCCCATCCCCTCCTAAAGCACTGAGACACAGTGAAGGGCCCATCCCCTCCTAAAGCACAGAGACACAGTGAAGGGCCCATCCCCTCCTAAAGCACAGAGACACAGTGAAGGGCCCATCCCCTCCTAAAGCACAGAGACACAGAGACACAGTGAAGGGCCCATCCCCTCCTAAAGCACAGAGACACAGAGACACAGTGAAGGGCCCATCCCCTCCTAAAGCACAGAGACACAGTGAAGGACCCATCCCCTCCTAAAGCACAGAGACACAGAGACACAGTGAAGGGCCCATCCCCTCCTAAAGCACAGAGACACAGTGAAGGGCCCATCCCCTCCTAAAGCACAGAGACACAGTGAAGGGCCCATCCCCTCCTAAAGCACAGAGACACAGTGAAGGGCCCATCCCCTCCTAAAGCACAGAGACACAGAGACACAGTGAAGGACCCATCCCCTCCTAAAGCACAGAGACACAGTGAAGGGCCCATCCCCTCCTAAAGCACAGAGACACAGTGAAGGGCCCATCCCCTCCTAAAGCACAGAGACATAGAGACAACGTGAAGGGCCCATCCCCTCCTAAAGCACAGAGACACAGTGAAGGGCCCATCCCCTCCTAAAGCACAGAGACACAGTGAAGGGCCCATCCCCTCCTAAAGCACAGAGACACAGAGACACAGTGAAGGGCCCATCCCTTCCTAAAGCACAGAGACACAGAGACACAGTGAAGGGCCCATCCCCTCCTAAAGCACAGAGACACAGTGAAGGGCCCATCCCTTCCTAAAGCACAGAGACACAGAGACACAGTGAAGGGCCCATCCCCTCCTAAAGCACAGAGACACAGTGAAGGGCCCATCCCCTCCTAAAGCACAGAGACACAGAGACAACGTGAAGGGCCCATCCCCTCCTAAAGCACAGAGACACAGTGAAGGGCCCATCCCCTCCTAAAGCACAGAGACACAGTGAAGGGCCCATCCCCTCCTAAAGCACAGAGACACAGAGACACAGTGAAGGGCCCATCCCTTCCTAAAGCACAGAGACACAGAGACACAGTGAAGGGCCCATCCCCTCCTAAAGCACAGAGACACAGTGAAGGGCCCATCCCTTCCTAAAGCACAGAGACACAGAGACACAGTGAAGGGCCCATCCCCTCCTAAAGCACAGAGACACAGTGAAGGGCCCATCCCCTCCTAAAGCACAGAGACACAGAGACACAGTGAAGGGCCCATCCCCTCCTAAAGCACAGAGACACAGAGACACAGTGAAGGGCCCATCCCCTCCTAAAGCACAGAGACACAGTGAAGGGCCCATCCCTTCCTAAAGCACAGAGACACAGAGACACAGTGAAGGGCCCATCCCCTCCTAAAGCACAGAGACACAGTGAAGGGCCCATCCCCTCCTAAAGCACAGAGACACAGTGGAGGGCCCATCCCCTCCTAAAGCACAGAGACACAGTGAAGGGCCCATCCCCTCCTAAAGCACAGAGACACAGAGACACAGTGAAGGGCCCATCCCCTCCTAAAGCACAGAGACACAGAGACACAGTGAAGGGCCCATCCCCTCCTAAAGCACAGAGACACAGTGAAGGGCCCATCCCCTCCTAAAGCACAGAGACACAGAGACACAGTGAAGGGCCCATCCCCTCCTAAAGCACAGAGACACAGTGAAGGGCCCATCCCCTCCTAAAGCACAGAGACACAGAGACACAGTGAAGGACCATCCCCTCCTAAGGCACAGAGACACAGTGAAGGGCCCATCCCCTCCTAAAGCACAGAGACACAGAGAAGGGCCCATCCCCTCCTAAAGCACAGAGACACAGTGAAGGGCCCATCCCCTCCTAAAGCACAGAGACACAGAGACACAGTGAAGGGCCCATCCCCTCCTAAAGCACAGAGACACAGTGAAGGGCCCATCCCCTCCTAAAGCACAGAGACACAGAGACACAGTGAAGGACCAATCCCCTCCTAAAGCACAGAGACACAGTGAAGGGCCCATCCCCTCCTAAAGCACAGAGACACAGTGAAGGGCCCATCCCCTCCTAAAGCACAGAGACACAGAGAAGGGCCCATCCCCTCCTAAAGCACAGAGACACAGTGAAGGGCCCATCCCCTCCTAAAGCACAGAGACACAGAGACACAGTGAAGGACCCATCCCCTCCTAAAGCACAGAGACACAGTGAAGGGCCCATCCCCTCCTAAAGCACAGAGACACAGTGAAGGACCCATCCCCTCCTAAAGCACAGAGACACAGTGAAGGGCCCATCCCCTCCTAAAGCACAGAGACACAGTGAAGGACCCATCCCCTCCTAAAGCACAGAGACACAGAGACACAGTGAAGGGCCCATCCCCTCCTAAAGCACAGAGACACAGTGAAGGGCCCATCCCCTCCTAAAGCACAGAGACACAGAGACACAGTGAAGGACCCATCCCCTCCTAAAGCACAGAGACACAGAGACACAGTGAAGGGCCCATCCCCTCCTAAAGCACAGAGACACAGTGAAGAGCTCATCCCCTCCTAAAGCACAGAGACACAGAGACACAGTGAAGGACCCATCCCCTCCTAAAGCACAGAGACACAGAGACACAGTGAAGGGCCCATCCCCTCCTAAAGCACAGAGACACAGAGACACAGTGAAGGGCCCATCCCCTCCTAAAGCACAGAGACACAGAGACACAGTGAAGGACCCATCCCCTCCTAAAGCACAGAGACACAGTGAAGGGCCCATCCCCTCCTAAAGCACAGAGACACAGTGAAGGGCCCATCCCCTCCTAAAGCACAGAGACACAGAGACAAAGTGAAGGGCCCATCCCCTCCTAAAGCACAGAGACACAGTGAAGGGCCCATCCCCTCCTAAAGCACAGAGACACAGTGAAGGGCCCATCCCCTCCTAAAGCACAGAGACACAGAGACACAGTGAAGGGCCCATCCCTTCCTAAAGCACAGAGACACAGAGACACAGTGAAGGGCGCATCCCCTCCTAAAGCACAGAGACACAGTGAAGGGCCCATCCCTTCCTAAAGCACAGAGACACAGAGACACAGTGAAGGGCCCATCCCCTCCTAAAGCACAGAGACACAGTGAAGGGCCCATCCCCTCCTAAAGCACAGAGACACAGTGGAGGGCCCATCCCCTCCTAAAGCACAGAGACACAGTGAAGGGCCCATCCCCTCCTAAAGCACAGAGACACAGAGACACAGTGAAGGGCCCATCCCCTCCTAAAGCACAGAGACACAGAGACACAGTGAAGGGCCCATCCCCTCCTAAAGCACAGAGACACAGTGAAGGGCCCATCCCCTCCTAAAGCACAGAGACACAGAGACACAGTGAAGGACCATCCCCTCCTAAAGCACAGAGACACAGTGAAGGGCCCATCCCCTCCTAAAGCACAGAGACACAGAGAAGGGCCCATCCCCTCCTAAAGCACAGAGACACAGTGAAGGGCCCATCCCCTCCTAAAGCACAGAGACACAGAGACACAGTGAAGGGCCCATCCCCTCCTAAAGCACAGAGACACAGTGAAGGGCCCATCCCCTCCTAAAGCACAGAGACACAGAGACACAGTGAAGGACCAATCCCCTCCTAAAGCACAGAGACACAGTGAAGGGCCCATCCCCTCCTAAAGCACAGAGACACAGTGAAGGGCCCATCCCCTCCTAAAGCACAGAGACACAGAGAAGGGCCCATCCCCTCCTAAAGCACAGAGACACAGTGAAGGGCCCATCCCCTCCTAAAGCACAGAGACACAGAGACACAGTGAAGGACCCATCCCCTCCTAAAGCACAGAGACACAGTGAAGGGCCCATCCCCTCCTAAAGCACAGAGACACAGTGAAGGACCCATCCCCTCCTAAAGCACAGAGACACAGTGAAGGGCCCATCCCCTCCTAAAGCACAGAGACACAGTGAAGGACCCATCCCCTCCTAAAGCACAGAGACACAGAGACACAGTGAAGGGCCCATCCCCTCCTAAAGCACAGAGACACAGTGAAGGGCCCATCCCCTCCTAAAGCACAGAGACACAGAGACACAGTGAAGGACCCATCCCCTCCTAAAGCACAGAGACACAGAGACACAGTGAAGGGCCCATCCCCTCCTAAAGCACAGAGACACAGTGAAGAGCTCATCCCCTCCTAAAGCACAGAGACACAGAGACACAGTGAAGGACCCATCCCCTCCTAAAGCACAGAGACACAGAGACACAGTGAAGGGCCCATCCCCTCCTAAAGCACAGAGACACAGAGACACAGTGAAGGGCCCATCCCCTCCTAAAGCACAGAGACACAGAGACACAGTGAAGGGCCCATCCCCTCCTAAAGCACAGAGACACAGTGAAGGGCCCATCCCCTCCTAAAGCACAGAGACACAGTGACACAGTGAAGGGCCCATCCCCTCCTAAAGCACAGAGACACAGTGAAGGGCCCATCCCCTCCTAAAGCACAGAGACACAGAGACACAGTGAAGGGCCCATCCCCTCCTAAAGCACAGAGACACAGTGAAGGGCCCATCCCCTCCTAAAGCACAGAGACACAGTGAAGGGCCCATCCCCTCCTAAAGCACAGAGACACAGTGAAGGGCCCATCCCCTCCTAAAGCACAGAGACACAGTGAAGGGCCCATCCCCTCCTAAAGCACAGAGACACAGTGAAGGACCCATCCCCTCCTAAAGCACAGAGACACAGAGACACAGTGAAGGGCCCATCCCCTCCTAAAGCACAGAGACACAGAGACACAGTGAAGGGCCCATCCCCTCCTAAAGCACAGAGACACAGTGACACAGTGAAGGGCCCATCCCCTCCTAAAGCACAGAGACACAGTAAAGGGCCCATCCCCTCCTAAAGCACAGAGACACAGAGACACAGTGAAGGGCCCATCCCCTCCTAAAGCACAGAGACACAGTGAAGGGCCCATCCCCTCCTAAAGCACAGAGACACAGTGAAGGGCCCATCCCCTCCTAAAGCACAGAGACACAGTGAAGGGCCCATCCCCTCCTAAAGCACAGAGACACAGAGAAGGGCCCATCCCCTCCTAAAGCACAGAGACACAGTGAAGGGCCCATCCCCTCCTAAAGCACAGAGACACAGAGACACAGTGAAGGACCCATCCCCTCCTAAAGCACAGAGACACAGTGAAGGGCCCATCCCCTCCTAAAGCACAGAGACACAGTGAAGGACCCATCCCCTCCTAAAGCACAGAGACACAGAGACACAGTGAAGGGCCCATCCCCTCCTAAAGCACAGAGACACAGTGAAGGACCCATCCCCTCCTAAAGCACAGAGACACAGAGACACAGTGAAGGGCCCATCCCCTCCTAAAGCACAGAGACACAGAGACACAGTGAAGGGCCCATCCCGTCCTAAAGCACAGAGACACGGAGACACAGAGAAGGGCCCATCCCCCCCTAAAGCACAGAGACACAGTGAAGGGCCCATCCCCTCCTAAAGCACAGAGACACAGTGAAGGGCCCATCCCCTCCTAAAGCACAGAGACACAGTGACACAGTGAAGGGCCCATCCCCTCCTAAAGCACAGAGACACAGTGAAGGGCCCATCCCCTCCTAAAGCACAGAGACACAGAGACACAGTGAAGGGCCCATCCCCTCCTAAAGCACAGAGACACAGTGAAGGGCCTATCCCCTCCTAAAGCACAGAGACACAGAGACACAGTGAAGGGCCCATCCCCTCCTAAAGCACAGAGACACAGAGACACAGTGAAGGGCCCATCCCCTCCTAAAGCACAGAGACACAGAGACACAGTGAAGGGCCCATCCCGTCCTAAAGCACAGAGACACAGAGACACAGAGAAGGGCTCATCCCCTCCTAAAGCACAGAGACACAGTGAAGGGCCCATCCCCTCCTAAAGCACAGAGACACAGTGAAGGGCCCATCCCCTCCTAAAGCACAGAGACACAGTGACACAGTGAAGGGCCCATCCCCTCCTAAAGCACAGAGACACAGTGAAGGGCCCATCCCCTCCTAAAGCACAGAGACACAGAGACACAGTGAAGGGCCCATCCCCTCCTAAAGCACAGAGACACAGTGAAGGGCCCATCCCCTCCTAAAGCACAGAGTAATCTGTTAAAATATTTGCATAAAACACCTTAACCTGAAATTTTACTGAGGGATAATTGTTGTTATCTACAAGTCTCGGTAAGCAAAGGAATATATGAGTTTTTTTTGCCATTGGAGGAAGAAAATGTCCCTCTGCAAGTTTTTCATGATAGAGAAAATGCTCTTGACTACATGACAGACGAAAAGTTCATTCTTGAATATAGATTTTCAGGGAAATCTATTTACGATATCGCAAACAACCCGGAAGGCGAGCTCGATCACCCCAAGCCTATACCGTGTAGCCTATATATTACAATTTTTCATTGCACTGAGTTATATTTTTCTGCTAAAATTTTCAAAGCCTGTGATGGACTGGCGACCTGTCCAGGGTGTATTCCTGCCTTTCACCCAATGCATGCTGGGATAGGCTCCAGCCCCCCTGCGACCCTGATCAGGATAAGCGGGTTCAGATAATGGATGGATGGATGGAATTTTCAAAGCAGTGCTTGGCCTACAGAGAAGAGAGTGATTATACTCAGCATACTCATTAATTTCATATTTCAGTTAGCTACTTCTTAAATGACTCTCACTCTGCTACTCCATCAGCTCAGGTGTCCACTACTGAGTCCACTCTGTAAACCGCCTGGGATATCAGCCACAACCGATGAGTCACACACACACACACACACACGCACACACTCACACGCACACACGCACACACACACACACACTCACACACTCACACACACTCACACACACACACACACACACTCACACACGCACACACACACACTCACACTCACACACACACACTCACACCAGCCAGAACCGATGAGTCACACACACACACACACTCACACTCACACACTCACACACACTCACACGCACACACGCACACACACACACACACACACACACTCACACCAGCCAGAACCGATGAGTCACACACACACACACACACACTCACACACACACACACACTCACACACACACACACACTCACACACACACACACACACACACTCACACTCACACACACACACACACACTCACACCAGCCAGAACCGATGAGTCACACACACACACACACACACACACATACACATTCTCACACACACACACACACACACAAACTCACGCCAGCCAGAACCGATGAGTCCTTCCCAAGAATGTATTTAACCATTTTCGTGGACTCTGATAAATCGGCTGGGAGCGGTCCACTTCCTATCAAACAGTGTAACTTGCATTAGTTTGGCTTCAACGGCGCTGTAGAATTGTAGCTGATCATTTGGGCTTCAAATGTTAATACAAAATGTAATTTTAATGTTACTTGATCGAATATGGCTTGCTATAGTTATCTATGGGTAGCTAACTAGCTAGCTATTACTTTAGTTCTCACTGGTTTTGCTGGATTCCCTCCCACGGCTAATTGCTCAATTATTTTTCGCCGATACGCATATTCTCGTATTTTTTTACCAACCTCCTGAATTGTCTTCACAGCTATATTTCCAGCGTTAATCTAGTCTGCTATTTCCTCCCACATCTTCTGTTTTTGGTTGCTGTCACAGTGGGATTGAGTTTGATTTTTAAAATGGTTTTTATTTTCACACATACACTTCCCCTCCTCCGTCCAATTTGGTTTTCTTTTTTGTTTTCTGTATTTTCCATTTTCGCAAAATAAAATATAGCTAGGTTACCGTAGGTTAGTAGTTAAAACCTAATTTTATTGTATAGCCTACAGTAAGTGATCGTAACCCGATGAGATAATGCATCCATGGTTACAGTCAAATTTTGCTACAGTAAAACATCAACCATTGCAGCAAAGCACTTAACTAAGAAAGACGTCTAAGGCTTTATATGGAACACCCTCAGGTAATTCCCTTGGCTAAGGGGAAATCAACCCTTAAGTGTGAGGGTTTATATGCAACACCCTCAGGTAATTCCCTTGGCTAAGGGGAAATCAACCCTTAAGTGTGAGGGTTTATATGCAACACCCTCAGGTAATTCCCTTGGCTAAGGGGAAATCAACCCTTAAGTGTGAGGGTTTGTATGCAACATCCTCAGGCATTTCCCATAGCTCAGGGGAAATAGCTTAAGGTGTTTTATGCAACCGGACACTGGCCCCCAAACCCCCAAAATAGCAAACACGTGAGCTGAAAACTCCCCAGTAGGGAGAAAAACCCTCAAAGAGAGGTGAGAAAAAATCTCAGGAGGAACCCGAGGAGTAGAACAGAAATGCATCGTAACAAATCAAACGGGGTGGACTGGGTGCAGATACTATATTAACTGTGAAAGTAGGAAGTCCAATGAAGGGAAAAATAGTTTCGAAGATAAAACGTTTATTTGATTTATTCTTTTCTCAGTCCATCACCCACTCTTTCTCCACCCCCCCGTTGCCCTTTGACCCTTAATTCACTGCCTATGCCCCCGCCCACCCCCCAAATCACCTTCCATTCAAAAGCAGCCCCCCCCACACTCACACACACACACACCAACACACACACACTCACTCTGTACACACACACACCAACACACCAACACACACACACTAACACACACACTCACACACATGCACACACACCAACACACACACACTCACTCTGTACACACACACACACACACACACACCAACACACCAACACACACACACTCACACACATACACACACATCAACACACACACTCACGCTGTACACACACACACACTTACACACACACACACACACACACATACACACCAACACACACACACACCCAAATCACCTTCCATTCAATAACAGACCCTTTCTATTCACACAAGCAAATCACTGTTTAGTGCCCCCCCCCCCACCCCCACCAAACAACTTTGCCCCAGTTTCTGTCTGATTGCATTCGTGCTTGTCATTCTGTGGAAAAATGCTTTTCTTCAACCTTACTCAACAACGTTCTTTTCCGTATCTCAATCTTCCTGCTTTCTTTCACTACAAGTCCATAAATAAACACTAGAAAATGAACACAAATTGTTTTGAGTCCAGCAACTGCAAGGATATCAGAATGGGATGGAAATTTCTAGAAGGAACTTGGAGATAAAGTGGAACGGATGTCAGGCAGTAGCCATGGCAACGGCTGGAGGAGGGAACCTGCGACGATGTCATCGCGTGGAGCAGCTCTGCTCAACCAGCAGCTTTACAGGAACTAACCAACGGGGCTGGAGGGCCAAGGGCGGGCAGCTGGAGGCTGCAGGTGTCATTTCACACACATTTCTGTTCATTAACGTGATTTAAATACTTTTCATAATAATAATCTTTCCACCTTTAAAAGTCGGTGGTTCTGGGTGACGGGCAGCTCTGCGACTGTGAGACGTGCGTGGGCTTCCTGTTGTCCTTCCCTCTTTTCATCCTGTTGTCCTTCCCTCTTTTCATCCTGTTGTCCTTCCCTCTTTTCATCCTGTTGTCCTTCCCTCTTTTCATCCTGTTGTCCTTCCCTCTTTTCATCCTGTTGTCCTTCCCTCTTTTCATCCTGTTGTCCTTCCCTCTTTTCATCCTGTTGTCCTTCCCTCTTTTCATCATGTTGTCCTTCCCTCTTTTCATCCTGTTGTCCTTCCCTCTTTTCATCATGTTGTCCTTCCCTCTTTTCATCCTGTTGTCCTTCCCTCTTTTCATCATGTTGTCCTTCCCTCTTTTCATCCTGTTGTCCTTCCCTCTTTTCATCATGTTGTCCTTCCCTCTTTTCATCATGTTGTCCTTCCCTCTTTTCATCATGTTGTCCTTCCCTCTTTTCATCCTGCTGTCCTTCCCTCTTTTCATCCTGCTGTCCTTCCCTCTTTTCATCCTGTTGTCCTTCCCTCTTTTCATCCTGTTGTCCTTCCCTCTTTTCATCCTGTTGTCCTTCCCTCTTTTCATCATGTTGTCCTTCCCTCTTTTCATCATGTTGTCCTTCCCTCTTTTCATCCTGTTGTCCTTCCCTCTTTTCATCATGTTGTCCTTCCCTCTTTTCATCATGTTGTCCTTCCCTCTTTTCATCATGTTGTCCTTCCCTCTTTTCATCCTGCTGTCCTTCCCTCTTTTCATCCTGCTGTCCTTCCCTCTTTTCATCCTGTTGTCCTTCCCTCTTTTCATCCTGTTGTCCTTCCCTCTTTTCATCCTGTTGTCCTTCCCTCTTTTCATCCTGTTGTCCTTCCCTCTTTTCATCCTGTTGTCCTTCCCTCTTTTCATCATGTTGTCCTTCCCTCTTTTCATCCTGTTGTCCTTCCCTCTTTTCATCATGTTGTCCTTCCCTCTTTTCATCCTGTTGTCCTTCCCTCTTTTCATCCTGTTGTCCTTCCCTCTTTTCATCCTGCTGTCCTTCCCTCTTTTCATCATGTTGTCCTTCCCTCTTTTCATCCTGTTGTCCTTCCCTCTTTTCATCCTGCTGTCCTTTCCTCTTTTCATCCTGTTGTCCTTCCCTCTTTTCATCCTGCTGTCCTTTCCTCTTGTCATTCTGTTGTCCTTCCCTCTTTTCATCCTGTTGTTCTTCCCTCTTTTCATCCTGCTGTCCTTCCCTCTTTTCATCATGTTGTCCTTCCCTCTTTTCATCCTGTTGTCCTTCCCTCTTTTCATCCTGCTGTCCTTTCCTCTTTTCATCCTGTTGTCCTTCCCTCTTTTCATCCTGCTGTCCTTCCCTCTTTTCATCCTGTTGTCCTTCCCTCTTTTCATCCTGTTGTCCTTCCCTCTTTTCATCCTGCTGTCCTTTCCTCTTTTTATCCTGTTGTCCTTCCCTCTTTTCATCCTGCTGTCCTTTCCTCTTGTCATTCTGTTGTCCTTCCCTCTTTTCATCCTGTTGTCCTTCCCTCTTTTCATCCTGCTGTCCTTCCCTCTTTTCATCATGTTGTCCTTCCCTCTTTTCATCCTGTTGTCCTTCCCTCTTTTCATCCTGCTGTCCTTTCCTCTTTTCATCCTGTTGTCCTTCCCTCTTTTCATCCTGCTGTCCTTCCCTCTTTTCATCCTGTTGTCCTTCCCTCTTTTCATCCTGTTGTCCTTCCCTCTTTTCATCATGTTGTCCTTCCCTCTTTTCATCCTGTTGTCCTTCCCTATTTTCATCCTGCTGTCCTTTCCTCTTTTCATCCTGTTGTCCTTCCCTCTTTTCATCCTGTTGTCCTTCCCTCTTTTCATCCTGTTGTCCTTCCCTCTTTTCATCATGTTGTCCTTCCCTCTTTTCATCCTGTTGTCCTTCCCTCTTTTCATCCTGTTGTCCTTCCCTCTTTTCATCCTGCTGTCCTTTCCTCTTGTCATTCTGTTGTCCTTCCCTCTTTTCATCCTGTTGTCCTTCCCTCTTTTCATCCTGCTGTCCTTCCCTCTTTTCATCATGTTGTCCTTCCCTCTTTTCATCCTGTTGTCCTTCCCTCTTTTCATCCTGCTGTCCTTTCCTCTTTTCATCCTGTTGTCCTTCCCTCTTTTCATCCTGCTGTCCTTCCCTCTTTTCATCCTGTTGTCCTTCCCTCTTTTCATCCTGTTGTCCTTCCCTCTTTTCATCATGTTGTCCTTCCCTCTTTTCATCCTGTTGTCCTTCCCTCTTTTCATCCTGCTGTCCTTTCCTCTTTTCATCCTGTTGTCCT
>NC_083768.1:60354029-60371529 GCF_963514075.1 Conger conger | reverse complement strand
GATGATGATGGTGGTGGTGATGATGATGGTGGTGATGATGATGATGATGATGGTGATGATGGTGGTGATGGTGGTGGTGATGATGAAGGTGATGATGATGATGATGGTGGTGATGATGGTGGTGGTGATGATGATGGTGGTGGTGATGGTGATGATGGTGGTGATGATGGTGATGATGGTGATGATGGTGGTGATGGTGGTGATGATGATGATGGTGGTGATGATGATGATGGTGATGATGGTGGTGATGGTGATGATGAAGGTGATGATGATGATGATGGTGATGATGGTGGTGATGGTGATGATGGTGGTGATGATGGTGATGATGATGGTGGTGATGATGATGATGATGAGATGATGATGATGGTGGTGATGATGATGATGGTGATGATGATGGTGGTGATGGTGATGATGAAGGTGATGATGATGATGATGGTGGTGATGATGGTGATGATGATGATGGTGGTGATGATGGTGATGGTGATGATGATGATGGTGGTGATGGTGAAGGTGGTGATGATGATGATGATGACGATGATGATGGTGATGATGATGGTAAAGGTGGTGATGGTGAGGATGATGATGGTGATGGTGAGGATGATGATGGATAATGAGCTACAGTACAGGCTCTATGGTGACATGTGGAACAGGTGTAAAGGTGGAACAGTTCTACAGGTGTAAAGGTGTACAGGTGTGCTAACTGATTGATTGTGGGGAGAGAGAGAGAGAGCAAGAGAGACAGTGAGATTTCATTTTTAATGTTGCTATGTATAAACATACTGTATATATATATAGAATGTAATTATGAAATAAATCTCTGAGTTGCACACTCAGCCCCGACCCCCTCCCCCAGCGCAGCAGACTGGGCTCTGTAAGAATGTCAGAATGAGTCCATGATGCAGTTGCCGGGGCGATAGATTTGGTCCGTATTCCCTGGCGACGGGCATGCTCCTTCGGCCTCCTGGGACCTGGAGTCTATCCCCTCTCTGAGAGCCAGGCTTCATGACATCATCACCACTGCCCACACTTTGCACTTCCTGCTTCCGTTTCCATGGCAATCATATTTTCCACAGAGCAGGGCATTCCCAGGATATTCCCGTGAAACCAGCTCACTCACACCATGGGAATTTCCCTGGGATTTCTGTGTGGAAAATGACTAAACATAAAAAACTACAAATATCATTAAATAATTAAACAATATAAATGAATGTGGTGGCATGGATGGTGCAGTGGGTAGCACTGCCGCCTCACAGCAAGGAGGTCCTGGGTTCGAATCCCTGTCAGCCGGGGCCTCTCTGTGTGGAGTTTGCATGTTCTCCCCGTGTCTGCGTGGGTTTCTTCCGGGTACTCTGGTTTCCTCCCACAGCCCAAAGACATGCAGGTTAGGCTGATTGGAGAGTCTAAATTGCCCTAGGTATGAGTGTATGAGTGTGTGAGTGAATGGTGTGTGTGCCCTGCGATGGACTGGCGACCTGTCTAGGGTGTATTCCTGCCTTTCGCCCAATATATGCTGGTATAGGCTCCAGCCCCCCTGCAACACTGGGGGGACATAAGCGGGTTAGGATAATGAATGAATGAATGAATATATGAATGCACTCTGTGGTTATTGGGAGACCACACAGTTGTACCCTTGCACTCTGTGGTTATTGGGAGACCACACAGTTGTACCCTTGCACTCTGTGGCTATTGGGAGACTGTGCAGTTGCAGCCTTTACTAAAAATGGACAACATAACAGAAAAGCAAGTGGCTTGGCATAAGGTCACATTGTGGGGTTGATGTGCCACCACATTGACATTCCAGGCCCCCAAAGCTCCGGCACCCCTGGGCTGATCCCCTGTGCCTCAGGGCCACAGTCTGGTCCCCCCCCCCCCCCCCCCCCCCCCCCCTGCTCAGGCTCAGAGCCATGGGAGGTTTCACTGGATCTCTTCCAGACATTAGACTTCCTAATGTGGGTCTAAAGGTCATCTGAAAGGCACTGGCTGCATCTGAAATCGCATACTATGCATACTACACATACTACATTTCAAAGAACACCAGCCTGAGATTTAGTAAGAGTAGTATGCTAGTATGTGGTTTCGAAAGCAGCCCTTGAAACTAATAAGGAGATAAAATGTCTGTTTACCTGTGAAGTCTACTCATAAAAAAATAACAATTATTAATTCCTTAATAATGAATAAACAGAATTCCTGCCTTTCATATCACATATAAGTGGAGTCCCACACAATGCCTCACTTGGAAACAAATGTATTTAATTAGTATTTAAATTATCGTGACCTTCAGTAGTTATCTCGTGCCTCATACTTGTGCCATGGAATTATAAACAAAAAAATTAAGTCTTTACAGAGGAAATAATACCACAGAATATTACAACTTTTCAAAAACACTGTGGACAGAGAGTGAATATTACGTTTTGTATAATAAGTTACATAATATTATACAAAATATAATTATGTATAATTATAATGAGCTCTACGGCGCTGAAGCACTTCTCGCGCTCGTTACGCGCCCTTTCTTCGCGTTTAGACAGAAAATACGCGCCAAATGAGAACAGAGCCGGATAATTACGAGTTTCTCCCCCAAAGCCTGCGCACCGCCGCCTCCACTAATCGCATCAAAAGTCCCTCACACTGACGTCTCATTTTCCCCAAAGATCTCCTGGGATTCATCTCCAAGCTCTAATCAAACTGCTCCTGGGAAAGTTCAGCAATAACATTCATCTTATTGGTGACGTGGCTGGGACAGGTCTATTGCGGGGGATTCGACCACAGACTAGCACTGAAGACAGATTATCGTTATTGCTCCGGTGAACTAAAGAGCAAAGGTCCGGAGTCGGGGGAACCAATTTGGCTCTTAACGAAGCACCCGGGTTGACATCACATTCGGTCGCGGACGTTCCGGCTCGAACCGATGTCCCTGAACTCCGCTACCGTGCATCGGTAATTCAAAAAACGCATCCATTATTCAGTAGGCTTGTTCAGGGCTAGTTTCAGAAACGCTCTCGCCACAGTATCAAAGCATTCAGGTGCCTAAGTGTGTGTGTGTGTGTGTGTGTGTGTGTGTGTGTGTGTGTGTGTAGGATGGGGGAGTCTCTCTCGATTTCCCAAAATGACGTATTTCCTTATCCCGGGCCGCATGGCGCAGTTGTCATAGAAACCATAAGATTCGGACAGCTGTTCAGCGAGTGTGACCAGAATTAGCCAACACCCCAAACAGTGTGTCCGTCAGCAAAAAGGGATTTCGTGTGGAAAACAATGAAGAATACCAATTCATTCTGGTGTGAGTTTCTGGGGGGTGTCATTCTGGAGAATTCTGGAGCATTCGGAGCATTCCTACCTGTCGGGCTGAAACTCAAACTACTGTTTGCTGTGAATCCGCCACATTAGAACTGTGTTCAGATCAGCAAGTTTCAGTCAGTTTTCCGAGGTTACAGACATCAGTCCAGTTTAAGTCGGCTAAATATGTTTACTAGTTGCATTCTTAGCTATGGTATATAGCCTAGCATTATCTTAAACATAATTAAGCCTAACTGCCAACATTTTTTTCCTTCACGTTCGTTCCATCTTCCGGAATAGGCCAATTCAGAATTCAGATCCTAGAGTGCCCCCTGCTGAACAAGACCGCAACATGTCTCAAATATGTATATATTTTGCTTTGAACCAATTGTAAATCAATTGAAATAATACATAATTCAGAATTCAGAAAGACTGGATTTGCAGACACAACTACAGTATTATAAAAAATGGTTCTGGACGACCTATTTGGTTTGATTCCATAGAGGCACGGTTTTTAGTTCTTTATGGAACCTGTCATAGGTGTGGTGTGAAAACTCCCAGACAAAGAACCATTTTGCCTGACACAGAACCCTTTAACTCCACAGGGTTCTTCTATGAAATCGCAGGGTTCCAATTGGAGCCATTTTTAGTGCAGACAGTCAGAATGATCAATGTTCGGAAGTGACGCCCGACGTGGCGTGCGGGGCGGAAGTAACATCCGACGTGGCATGCGGGGCGGAAGGTCCTGCGTGTTTTGGTTCTAAAGGGGGAAGTTGCGAGAAAAAGAAAGGAGGAGACCTGATCGGCTCTGATGAAATAATTTGTGCAACAAGAAAACTTTAGCAGCCCCGTTGTTGTCAAGACCCCCGCGTCGGAAATCCCTGCCCGCATTGTCGACTTGTCGTCAGGTAAAGTAGCTAACTTGGCGAATGATACTGTCGATTAGCTAGTGTTTGCTAACGAGATTCACGAAGTAGGCCGTAGCTCCGGACTTGAAAAGAGCCCTTTTTGTCAGTTCCTAAATTGTCAACACATTTCTGCATAATTATGTGCCTGGTGTTTTCATTTACCGTTTATGAATGATGTCGATTTCTGACGCCCATTCATTTGTGTTCATTGTTGTGGAAGAATACATTGGCTTTACGTTACCTACGGTGTGTGATCGTCATCAATGTTGGCTACCCACAGCTAACGATATACATCTAGCTAGCTAACAACCCAGTAAACGCTCATGTTAGCTGAGTAACGTTAGCTGGTTAGCTCTCTTCATTTCCCCCAAAACTAGCTTGTTAGCTAACGTTAGCGTTTCCAAAATGGCGCCTACCTTCTGCATTTTCCCAAAACAAAACTTATAAGATTGAGAATATTGATTGTATGGTGCTGCGGTGCTCTCCGTGGGTATGTTCAACAGATTATTTGCTTGTCATTTAACATTACTATAACGTAACATATCAACGCGTTGGCGTTTGTTTGCCAAGCTACCCAGACAACTAACTGGCTACATCGGCGCAATGTCGGCTTTCAGAATTGACATGTCATGGTACATACGCTCTATAGTGTGACTATATATAGACTGTTTGTTATATGTTTTTCCTAACCAGATTCTCCAATAGCTAGCCGAGTTGCTTGCTAACCACCATATGATCATGTTAAACATGATACGCGCAATAGCTAGCTTCACTCTGCTTACCACTTCTGTTTCCGCTAGCTGTCTAGCTAATTTTATCTTGGTAGAGGCTAAGATAGAAACAATCACACATGGTTCTTGGGCAATTGTATAACTATGTAGTTAGCGAGCAAGCGAATTGCGTCTCCCTAGATTGTTAGCCAGCCTAACGTTAGCTGATATGTACGTCAACATCACATTAAGGGACAGTTGGATGTCAAGCTACGAGTAGCTCAGAGTAAAAAGTGACGATTGAAAACATTCCTGTGCTGCGCCCACTTCCAATAGGCTACTGCATCGGACGGCTTTTTCTGAGTTATTTCGCAGTCAGGATGATTTTATGGGTTTGTTTTAAAAATGTGTGTATTTGCGTGTTGGGCACTTGCTGGCCGAGGTCAGTACTGTTCACCATAGATACGTATCATAATGAGTGCATCTTGTAACAAGTTTCTTATTTAAGCGTGATTTTATTTCCAGTGACGGTATTTGGTATCATACGTTCTATAGATGTATGTCGAGGTCATTTGTGAAATGTATCTGTGTTGCCATGTGAGTGTGTGGGTTTTCCCAAATAATTACTCGGAAAAACCCCCGTCTTCTGTTGATTTCCGTTCAAATTCTGAATACATTTAACCATCAACTACTTTTAAAAATTCCCATCTATGACCGTTTCCAATACATGTTTCCTTGGTATTTTTTTTGCACAACTCCTTATATGGGAGAGTTATTCTTCCGTCTGGCAACCCTCCACAGGTGTACTGTTTGTTTATATGAGGAAACAGTTTAGAGTTTAGACGGAGCGACGTTTGTCATTATCGGTTGTCCATTCGTGCATTTTTTAAATATTTGTAAACGCGGCACCTGGGGGTTGCCGTTATTTATTTATTTATTTATTGGACCGACTGACATTTATATCAGAGGAAGTAAAGAATTTTGCGTCTTGGCCGCTTAGCTGCTAACTTGTTTGCTAATAAATTAGCCGGGAGAGGCTGCACCTAAGGTGTGGCCGATGACACACAGCACTGGTAAAACAGGCTGAGAACACTCCTGCGGCTCCGTAAGGAGCTTTGTGTTCGTATGTGTTAAGAGTGTAGAAATCCATCTGTCTTTAGGTGGCAATTCAACTGCATTCATTTGAAATATTATAATTGGTATTTCAATAAGAAACTTAAATATGGCAATTCTTGAAAATGAATGTGCGGAGAACTTTTTTTTAAGCTTATTGTATCGTTTTTATTGTCTATATTCCACGAATACTGAGTACATCAAATTATTTAGGCACGTGTGTATTCAGTGTATTTAAAAAAAAAAAAAAATTTAATGAATGGAGTGAATCATATCAAACTGAATCGTGGTGAAATGACAGATTTCATGATGCATTTAGTCGTTTGCTAAAGAATTTGAAAACAAATAGTTGTGAGGTCAGAGATTAACAGCCCGAGTATGTGTGTACCTGTGTGTGTGTGTGTGTGCCTGTGTGTGTGTGTGTGTGTGCGTACCTGTGTGTGTGTGTGCCTGTGTGTATGTGTGTGTATGCGTATGCGTGTGTACCTGTGTGTGTGTACCTGTGTGTGCGTGTGTGTACATGTGTGCCTGCCTTGATGTCTTCTGAAGGCCGTGTTGGCACGTCTGGTTTTCAGTGTTGCTCGCAGCCCCTGTTTGACCCGGTTGTGGAACAGTCTGACAGTCTGGGGCGAACATGGCCAGTCGAGGTGGAGCTACGCGACCAAACGGGCCCAACGCCGCCAACAAGATCTGCCAGTTCAAGCTGGTGCTGCTGGGGGAGTCGGCCGTGGGGAAGTCCAGCCTGGTGCTGCGCTTCGTCAAGGGCCAGTTCCACGAGTTCCAGGAGAGCACAATAGGAGGTCAGTGGCCGTTCCACTCACACCGGGTCGTGGGGGGGTGTGAGTGAGTGAGTGAGTGAGTGAGTGAGAGAGTGAGAGAGTGAGAGAGTGAGAGAGTGAGAGAGTGAGAGAGTGAGAGAGAGAGTGAGAGAGTGAGAGAGTGAGTGTGAGTGTGAGTGTGAGTGTGAGTGTGAGTGTGAGTGTGAGTGTGAGTGTGAGTGAGAGTCTTCACCGTGCACTCTGCTCCTCCACAGCTGCCTTCCTGACTCAGACGGTGTGTCTGGACGACACGACGGTGAAGTTTGAGATCTGGGACACGGCCGGGCAGGAGCGCTACCACAGCCTGGCCCCCATGTACTACAGGGGAGCGCAGGCCGCCATCGTGGTCTATGACATCACCAACGAGGTGCGCGCGTCTACTGCCTGTAATACTGTGTATATAGTGTGTGTCTATTGTACTGTGTTTATAGTGCATGTTAAAGTGCAGAATAATGTCCATGTCATTATTCTGCACTGTGTGTCTGTAGTGTCCGTGTCATTATTCTGCACTGTGTGTCTGTAGTGTCCATGTCATTATTCTGTACTGTCTGTATTGTTCATGTCCTTTGTTGTGTCTGTGGTGTCAGTAGTGTTCATGTCCTTTGTTGTGTCTGTGGTGTCAGTAGTGTTCATGTCCTTTGTTGTGTCTGTGGTGTCAGTAGTGTTCATGTCCTTTGTTGTGTCTGTGGTGTCAGTAGTGTTCATGTCCTTTGTTGTGTCTGTGGTGTCAGTAGTGTTCATGTCCTTTGTTGTGTCTGTACTGTCTGTGGTGTCAGTAGTGTTCATGTCCTTTGTTGAATAATGGTGTGGGCGTCTCAGGAGTCGTTTGCGCGGGCGAAGAACTGGGTAAAGGAGCTGCAGAGACAGGCCAGCCCCAGCATCGTCATCGCCCTCTCCGGCAACAAGGCCGACCTGGCAAACAAGCGCGCCGTGGACTTTCAGGTGAGGCCTCTACCTGGGCCTGGGCCTGGGCCTGACCGCTGCACCCGTCTGCTCTGCTACACCTGTCTGTATGACCACTACACCTGTCTGTATGACCACTACACCTGTCTGTATGACCACTACACCTGTCTGTATGACCACTACACCTGTCTGTATGACCACTACACCTGTCTGTATGACCACTACACCTGTCTGTATGACCACTACACCTGTCTGTATGACCACCACACCTGTCTGTATGACCACTACACCTGTCCATACTACACCTTCAGTGTCTTTATTTTCAAGGAATTTTCTATTTTAAAGTATCACCCAACAAAAAAGAAAAAAAACGTCTATTTTCTGTATGTTTTTAGTTGTTGTATGGTTTGTTTTTCAGGCCGCACAGTCATACGCAGATGACAACAGTTTGCTGTTCATGGAAACCTCGGCCAAGACCTCCATGAACGTCAATGAGATATTCATGGCAATCGGTCAGTCCCCTTTTATTATCTGTGGCATTAAAGATTGGTCCATTAAAAAAAAAAGTTATTATATGAACGTAACTTTTTTGTGTGTTTTTCCGCCCCCAGCGAAACGGTTGCCCAAGAACGAGGCAGCGGGGCAGGGTTCGAATAGCCGGGAGGCCGTGGTTCTGACCGAGACCGCTCAGCCCACCAAGGCCCCCTGCTGCAGCACCTGAAGCCCTGCCCCTTTCTACGGCCCTGTCCCTTCCTCTTCCTCCTCACTGCCCCACCCCCTCACTGCCCCACCCAGCCTCTCCATAACCCCGCCCCCTCACTGCCCCAGCCTCTCCATAACCCCGCCCCCTCACTGCCCCGCCCAGCCTCTCCATAACCCCGCCCCCTCACTGCCCCGCCCAGCCTCTCCATAACCCCGCCCCCTCACTGCCCCACCCCCTCACTGCCCCGCCCCCTCACTGCCCCGCCCCCTCACTGCCCCGCCCCCTCACTGCCCCGCCCAGCCTCTCCATAACCCCGCCCCCTCACTGCCCCGCCTCTTCCTCCTCCTTGCTCTGCCCCTCACATTTCCTCCTAACTGAATGACCTCCGGACCATGTGGGGGCGCCCTTCTTCACGGATAGCTAAAGACTGTACAGCTGTGTTTCTAATACAACATGTCTTCTTTTGGGTTTTTGTTTTTTTTTCCTGTTCCTTTGTTTAAATTTCTTTAAAAAAAATTTTTTTAATTAGCCTTTTTTTTTTTTTTTTAATGTACTTCAGAGATGCATGTATCACTACAAGGTCAAAAAAAAAAAAAAGTTAAGTTTTAACTTGGTTAAGCAGAAGAAGAAGAAAGTGTGAGAGGGGACTTTGTCTCTCCCCCCGGAGAGAAAATGGCATCCAGGTGACCCGAAAGAAAATGGACTGGGCGACTGGGCCCTGTGCGCGGGGCGGGGCATGCGGGGCGGGGCAAGTGGGGGGGGGCGGGGTTCCAGCGCTTCCCCTCCTCACGTCCTGGGACACGAAACGCGGTGTGAAACAGCGGCATGGTAACCTTGGTGACCTTCGGCGGATCTCTCCCGTGATTGGCCAGCTGTTCCAGCGGCAGGAGAGTAACTCTGGATGGCTGTTAATCAGCTAAAAAAGAAAAGACAAAGCCTTGTGATTGACAGGGTTTTTTTTCTGTAAAATGCCCGTGTTCCCCGTATGCGCAGACCCCCTCCCCCTCTCCCCGTATGCGCAGACCCCCTCCCCCTATGCGCAGACCCCCTCCCCCTCTCCCCATATGCGCAGACCCCCTCCCCATATGCGCAGACCCCCTCCCCATATGCGCAGACCCCCTCCCCCCCCCTATGCGCAGACCCCCTCCCCCTCTCCCCATATGCGCAGACCCCCTTCCCATATGCGCAGACCCCCTCCCCATATGCGCAGACCCCCTCCCCCTATGCGCAGACCCCCTCCCCGTATTCGCAGACCCCCTCCCCGTATGCGCAGACCCCCTCCCCCCTATGCGCAGATCTGGGCACACACACCTCGGGTGACCGTTCCAGCCAGTGAACAAGAGCAGGTTGTCATTTGCGTGTTTTTTTGGAGGGGAGAGGAAGGGGGGTGCATATGCGTGTTTTGGGGGAAGAGGATGGGGGGGGGCGTATGCGTTCATTTCACATTTATCCATCATTGCAGCCTGCCAGGGCACCAGAACCCCACACACTCACTCACTCACTCACTCACACACACTCACTCTCACTCACTCACTCACACAGTCATACATACACGCATACATACATAGATACGCACATAAATTCATGCAAACACAGCTGTACACTCTCTCACACTCACTCACACACACACACTCACACACACACACACACACACACACTCACACACACACACACACACACACACACTCTCACACACACACTCACACACACACACTCTCACACACACACTCACACACACTCACACACACACACACACACACACTCACACTCACACACACACACTCACACACACACACACTCACACACACACACACACTCACACACACACACACACACACACACACACACACACACACACACACACACACACACACCTGTTGATGTCTGTTAAGAGTCAGTAACTTGGACAGGTCTGATGCCTTGCACTGACGGCGCTTATGAATACTCCTGTCATAATTACAGCCGGAGTGGTAAATATATATATAAATAATATACTGTAAATAGGGTGTTGCAATGTAGTCTACTTTTCAATTTAGGGTTCACCGGACTAATGCTTGCTTGGGGAGTGGTGGAGGGGAAAGCATACAATCTGTACAGTAACCAGGAGCCCCTCCACTGTGGGCTTCACACATGAAATGGTTCGGTTATAATCAGTGCTGGTCTATAAATGTAGTGTTATTAACCAATGAACTTGCGTTTCTTTAGTGATCTGTCTTGTACTTTTTTCTCAACGACAACGGCGACGACAAAAAAGAAAATGGGGGGGGGGGAACACAAAAAAAACAAAAACAAAATGTCTTGGTTTATATTTTTGATTTCTTCTGCTGTGTGTGATAAGAGACAATGATGCCCAGTCAATTTTCCACCTTGTAGACCTGAACTGTATTGTTATATTGGATGATTAGTAATTCTGCTATAACGAGACTTAAGTAGCTGAACTGATTACCTGGCTGGTGCGCCTACTTTTACAATGCCATTGTAATGACGTAACAATGTTAACGGCGAAGGATTGGTCAGTTCTAATGTTCAGGTACCGATTTATGAATAAATAATTTAATAAACAGGGATATATTGCAAGCATTTTTTTTGTGAACATTTTTGAGAAACTGCCAGAAAGGAGGAGGTGTGGATCCTCACACCGGGATGAAGCTGCGCGGAGTTCCGGTTTGGAACAAAGCCCCAAATGTTCAGGGCAGGGGTTTCAAATGTTCATTAAGAAGCACCCGGACTAGCCTACATATTTTAATGCATATTTGACTTGTGTTACCCATGTTATGGATAAAACCCCAGGTTATGATTGAAAAGATTCTTTCTCAGTTTCTCAGACACCTATTAAGCCAAACTGGACCCCCTGTGTGTGGGGATCCAGACACAGCTGCAATCTCAGAACTTTTAACAAGCTGTTAATTTTTCTTAATCTTAATGTTCATGTTGAGATTTATTTTAAGCCAAAACTCCCCCAAAACTCCCCGTTTGTATTGTGCTCATTGCACTATATTGCAAACAATGTTTGATCAAATGATAGACTAATGTTAATCAATAGGTCCCTAATTAAGCTGCTGACCACGTGTTAAATTTAAGCAAAGAAATTTTGGAAATTAATCAACATAATGCAGGTTTAGCTAGTTATTTACTGAATTCAGAATTAAAAATAATCTTCCAGGTGGTTAGTTTTATTGACCATTTGTCCACAACTTCACCAGTTAGAAATATATTGATTGATTCTGTGAGAAACCCCCCAAATACACCACGAGGCGGAAGCAGGTGGGGAAGGGAACGCGTGTAGTCTGACCAGGTGCGGCTGGAACAGGGTTCATTTCATTTTGTTCTCGTTTATCTGACTCCAAAAGATAAGTTCAACTGCTCCTCTGTTCTAACAGTTCAACAAAAGGAACTGCAAATGTCCACCAATAGTGTGGCTCTATATGATCGCTATGTATTTGTATAGATGCGGACGTACCTGCGGCCTGTATAGCCTACAATGATACACTTAGTATGTATCTTGTGACAGCACTGGTGTATAGGCGAGTGACTACGGGGTGCAGGTGTCCTAGGTTGTCTGTCTGTTAGGACTCTAAACTGCTAAGTGTGCAGTGGTGCGGGCCAAGAGGATGCAGGTTCAAATTAATACAATTTATTAAACAATGTGTAACACAGAAACAGAATGACAATCTGATGCAAGAATTACAAGTTGTAATATGAATGGCTATACGCAAAAGGTGCGCAGGAGATCGTATTAGCGAGTCTCCTCGAACCATTCCACCTTCCCCTCTATATACCCAGCGTTTACAGGAAAATAACAAATCATCAAATAAAGAGTCACAAGATGGCGGTAACAATGGCCCTGCTGATGTTATCTCTGTATGTCCAACAAACCTGGTTAACCTTTGTATTACAGCTGGATGCTGACTCACAGGTAACTTGCATTACCTGGGGTTTATTCCTAAATTAACTATTCAGCGACCAGTGTACCACACCACCAATGACACCAAACTATTTCCCACAACATTAGCTATCTAAAGACACTGAACACTGTGGGGAAACCCATGGTTTCTACAGTACTATTTAACCTCATCAGTTCTGGGAGCATTCCACTGAGGTGGCAGAATTGCGCAGAGGCAGCAAAATTTCCCTTGGGATGAATAAAGTATCTATCTATCTATCTATCTATCTAAATGATGGGAGCAATAGTCCTGTTTTGACGAGCACTGTCTTTTCCTTAGTCTTGCTGACCCTGTGTCAACATGGTCAACACAGTCTGTTTCCTTTTGGGGGTCTGCAGAGAGGCATACTTATGTAAAATCCCCAATTCTTTAATTTGATCAGTTAAAAATAAGTAGCCTTTTTATGTCATTACTTGCAATAAACACAATATGAGCAGGGAAACCACTGCTCTAGACCCGCGCACAGCAAGGGCCGATCCACTTCAGGATTTTGTGGCAACTTCTGCTCTCAATTATTTAATTGGCTAAATAATGTCCTGATCACACATTTGTATATGCTTCAGCTGCAGTGTAGTGTATCCTGCAATGTAGCTGTCAGAAAAATAAGGTAAAATGGGTTGGAACAAAAGCCAACTTCACTTCATATTTAAGAGATTTAGGGCCTTTTTCACAGATTAAACTCAGTCCTGGACTAAGGCTATGAAACGGGCTCTAAATCTTTTACTATACATTGTTGCTTCCATATTTATTTACATATTTGCTTTTAAAACGGACGTGTCACTCTTGTACGTAGCCTGTACAACAACAGGAAGGTACTGTATTATGCATGTTATTGTAACGCGTCATGGACATTGTATACTTTTATAAATTCCCGTTTATTGTTAATCGGGCATGTCTGACCGTGGCCTCGCGCCCCGCCCCCGCTCGGTTTCAGATCCGGCGTCTCGAGCAGTTCCAGCCTGTGCGATCTTTCTCATTCTCCCTCCACCACGTCTTCTTTAGCAATCTTGATTTCTAAAATAAAACGTCCAAAATTGAAGGCCCGTTGTTTATTTACTGCGTAAATTAATAGATCATTAAAAGTATCTCTTCGCACTGACATTAGCCTACTAAATGAGCTACTTTAATATTACATTGTTATGACTTGACATTATTTAACTTCACGACGGTGTGCGGATTATTGTGGTCTAACATCAATAAATTCTACAGGCCTATTCGCCGAGTTAAGCTCGTGCCCGCTTTATCTGCCACGCGCGTAGCTGCGCTCCGTATCTTTTTTTTTTTTTTTTTTTCCGTTCTGCGTTTTGATGTCGGCTGCGTCAGGGATTCCGTGTGACCTTGAAATTATTGCCCACAAACGGTCGCATTTTTGTGCGCTGTCTTTTGGGTCATAGCGGAATATCCATTCTGTCTCCCCTAGTGGAGGAACGGCGGGTTTACAATGACAAATACAAAATCAGGGATGAGCGCCATGTCTGATCCCGTCGCTGTAGGACGCAGAAAGGGATAGAGGAGTCTATCGCGCGCCACTCGCGGGGACGGGTCCTCTCGAGGCTCGGTTAACGGGATGTCCGAGAGCGCCGGGGTCCAGCAGGGATCCCCGGCCGTGGGAGCAGCGGGCTCCGCTCCAGCGGCTCCCGGTGCTGGGGGAACGCAGTGCTCAGGCGCCGCTGCAGGGTCCGCTCGAATCGCCGTGAAGAAGGCGCAGCTGCGCTCCTCTCCGCGTCCAAAGAAACTGGAGAAACTCGGCGTGTATTCCGCCTGCAAGGTACTTCAAGACCGTGTTTTTCCCAGTTAAAAAATAAATAAAACGCGCCTTAACCAAGCAACCGAGAGCTAGAGCGGTCAGTTTGTTTTTTCGAAGGATAGCTAGTTAGCTGGCTAGCAAGTAAGGAAGCTGATATAGACGAGTGTCGGATTAATTTGTCATGACACAATAAAATATTGTTTACATGTACGCAACAAACTAATGCGACTCAGATTACAAGAGAAAAGTGTGTGATTGAATGCTTGCTGCACAAGTTTGGCAGTTGGGGTTTGCATTTACATTTGATATCGCGCGATGACTGAGACGGGGACGTAAACACACACACTTGGCTCCGTGTCAAATGTTGGCTTTATTGAATGCAGGGCTCATAATCTCATCGCCTCGGGTGCACCCGTACGCATGCGGGTCGCGTGTGGGCGACAGGAGAAGAGGAGAGTTGTCCGTTATTGCTGTAAAAGCGCCTTGGTTGTAAAAACACGCAGCGGAATAGTAGATTTGTAGGAACCGTCGTCTTTGTTGTGACAGGGTGACAGCTGCCGCTGGTGGGCGGAGTTTGTTTTTGTTCGGCGGCGCACGTTCCGGCACGACTGCAGTGCCGCTGCCCTGCCGCTAGGGGCGCAACGCTGCGCGGCCGTATTCCAGCCCAAATTCCGCTGGATGCGCAATTAACTTTTACAGTCTGTGCTAGTCTCCTGAATCGTGTTTTTAGATGCATTTATATAATTTAAGGTTTAGTAGAAAGTTTAAGGTTGCACACTGGCCATGTATGAAACTGGATATTTAACTGGATGAGTTGAGCAGTGCCCCCCCCCCCCCCCCCCCAAAAAAAAATAAAAATAAAATAAAACCCTCCAAATAAATGTCTGATTAAGCTGTTGGACAGTGAATGGTGCTTTTACTCTGCTCCTAAAACTTGATTTGACTTGTAGTTTTTTATGTCTAGCCTATGTTTACCAATACTGAGAGCAAACTAATTATTTAAAGTTCATTTATTTGGTTAGTAGGCCTAACCATTTGTTAAAACGTTGAAAATCAGTAGGAGTGTTCTCAGATTTGACCCGTGACGACGTGATTCTCAGGCGAGGGAGGGGCACAAATCTGACCTCCCTTTCATACGATTCTATAGGAAACGATTCAATGCGTCCTGAGATCGCTCACCACAATTTCCATTCAGTTCGATTATTTTGATATGATTAAATCCATTTCAGGATTTTCAAGATTATTTTAGAAAATACACTCAATTCACAAATGTGACCGGATGTACTCAGTATTCATGGAATATCAACAAAAGTTATTTTCAAGAAGTGCCATGTTTAGGTTTCTCATTGAGCGATTATGAAAGATTATAACATTCCCAATCGATTCCAGCTGAATTGGCACCTTAAGCGCCATGTGGTTTTACACTCCAAGTAACGGATGTGATTCTCTCAGGCAGAGGGTGGGGGGTGCAAGTGCAATGGATGGAAGAGCCAGAACCCCCCGCCCACCCCCCCGCGCGGAGACCAGCCCCCCCCCTCCGCCAGCCTGGCCCAAGCCTGCCGCGGCTGCAGCCACGCCCTGGGTGAGCCAGCCAATCACGGGCCGGGGATCACAGTTTGAGGGGGGCATTGTGGCGACTGTTCTGGAACCTTGCATAGATGGGGGCTGCAATGCTTGGGTTTCAGAGACTGTTCTGGGATCAGTAGTAACCCTTTAAAGGCCCACTCAGTAACTTCAGTTGCTAATGCTAATGGCTCATGATGAAAGAAAATAAGTGTAGAATTATACTAAAACTATACTATAATAAAAAAAAACGAATTAACCTAATAAGAAGGAACTCATCACTCATTCGTCAGGTCAGAGATGGAAAGAATAGTTTGCTTAAATTTTCCCACATAAAGCATCTCTAACTGCCTCAGGTGTACTTGACATTGCCACAGCAGGCTTATGCGAACTGCAACAGTTCGAAAGGCTCAGTATGACAGAGTTCAATGGGCTAAGCTAAGTTATCACTCACACACACTCACACACTCTTTCTCTCTCTCTCACACACACACACACACACGCACACACACAGTACCAAAGGCTCAGTATAACAGAGTTCAGTGGACTAAGCTAAGTTGTTGCCCAGGTTATGAAGACACCAGTGGAGTCCCATCATCCATGGCGGTACTGAGATGCCGGCCATGTTCATGTTATTTCGTGGAAAAGCAACCGAACGTTCTGTGGAGATTACCGAGTTGGCCTTTAAGGTGTAAGATCAGATTAGAATGTTCCTAACAAATGTTCTAATGCTGATGTAACAGTCACACTGGAGTTGTAGAACACTGATGTAACAGTCACACTGGAGTTGTAGAACACTGATGTAACAGTCACACTGGAGTTGTAGAACACTGATGTAACAGTCACACTGGAGTTGTAGAACACTGATGTAACAGTCACACTGGAGTTGTAGAACGCTGATGTAACAGTCACACTGGAGTTGTAGAACACTGATGTAACAGTCACACTGGAGTTGTAGAACACTGATGTAACAGTCACACTGGAGGTCTAGAACACTGATGTAGAATTGTGGAAACTGAAAGGGTAAACCTCTCCCATGACAGCGGA
This sequence comes from Conger conger, assembly GCF_963514075.1. Classification (NCBI taxonomy): domain Eukaryota; kingdom Metazoa; phylum Chordata; class Actinopteri; order Anguilliformes; family Congridae; genus Conger; species Conger conger. The sequence goes on along the minus strand of NC_083768.1, from coordinate 60,354,800 downwards.
TCATGTGACCCACCTGGAGAAGGTGTCGGAGGACGAGGTGAACCGGCTGCTGGGCATTGCTCTGGACGTGGACTACCTGTACACCTGCGTGCATAAGGAGGAGGACGCAGACACCAAACAGGTGTACTTCTCCCTGTTTAAGGTAGGGCTCAGTGTGGCAAACTGGTCTCTCTCACACACACACACACACACACACACTCCCTGTCAAACACACACACTCACACATACACACTCACACAACACACACATTCCCTCTCACACACACACACTTACACACATACTCCCTGTCATACTCACACACACACACACACACACACACACAGATGGTCTTGCTCTGAGATGCATACGAGGGCCCCTCAGACTGTCAGACAGGAATGTGGACACGGGGGTCATGTGACTTCAGTAATGGGGTCAAGTGTGTCAGGCTTCACAACACACACATACTCACACACACACACACTCTCACACACACACACAAACTCACTCACACACACACACAAACTCACTCACACACACTCACACACACACTCTCACTCACACTCACTCACTCACACTCACACTCACCAGGGTTCCAGACTAACTTTTCCACTGGTAGCACTGGTGCTACCAACTTTCTCAGTTGGTCGCACCAGCATATGATTTGGTCGCACCTTTTTTCTTTGTACAGCATGGTATTAATCAATGACCTTGATGAATAATTGCATACCCTAGTTTTGCATTGATGTAAAGATTGACAGTGACTCCAGACTTGTTATTTGCAAAATATTTTAA
>NC_083768.1:60341529-60344029 GCF_963514075.1 Conger conger | reverse complement strand
TACACACACCTACACACCTACACACCTACACACCAACACACACCTACACACCTATACACACCTACACACACCTACACACACCAACACACACCTACACACCTACACACACACCTACACACCTACACACACCTACACACACCTACACACCTACACACCTATACACACCTACACACACCTACACACACCAACACACACCTACACACCTACACACACACCTACACACACCTACACACCTACACACACCTACACACACCTACACACCTACACACACCTACACACCAACACACCTACACACCTACACACACCTACACACACCTACACACACCTACACACCTACACACACCTACACACCTACACACCTACACACACCTACACACACCTACACACCTACACACACACCTACACACACCTACACACACCTACACACCTACACACACCTACACACCTACACACACCTACACACACCTACACACCTACACACACACCTACACACACCTACACACCTACACACACCTACACACACCTACACACACCTACACACCTACACACCTACACACACCTACACACCTACACACCTACACACACCTACACACACCTACACACCTACACACACCTACACACCTACACACCTACACACCTACACACACCAACACACCTACACACCTGCGCACACCTACACACACCTACACACCTACACACCTGCACACCAACACACCTACACACCTACACACCAACACACCTACACACACCTACACACCTACACACACCTACACACACCTACACACCTACACACCTACACACCTACACACACCTACACACACCAACACACCAACACACCTGCACACACCTACACACACCTACACACCTACACACCTACACACACCAACACACCTACACACCTACACACACCTACACACACCTACACACCTACACACACCAACACACCTACACACCTACACACACCTACACACACCTACACACCTACACACACCAACACACCTACACACCTGCGCACACCTACACACACCTACACACCTACACACCTACACACCTGCACACCAACACACCTACACACCTACACACCAACACACCTACACACACCTACACACACCTACACACCTGCACACACCTACACACACCTACACACACCTACACACCTACACACCTACACACCTGCACACCAACACACCTACACACCAACACACCTACACACACCTACACACACCTACACACCTACACACCTACACACCTGCACACACCTACACACACCAACACACCTACACACACTTACACTCCTACACACCAACACTCCTACACACACCTACACACCTACACACACCTACACACACCAACACACACCTACACACACCTACATACACCTACACACCTACAAACCTACACTCCTACACACACCTACACACACCTACATACACCTACACACACCTACACACCTACACACACCTACACACACCTACACACCTACACTCCTACACACACCTACACACACCTACATACACCTACACACACCTACACACCTACACACACCTACACACACCTACACTCCTACACACCAACACTCCTACACACCTACACACCTGCACACACCTACAAACCTACACACACCTACACACACCTACACACCAACACTCCTACACACCTACACACCTGCACACACCTACACACCTACACACACCTACATACACCAACACACCTACACTCCTACACACCTACACATACCTACACACCTACACACACCAACACACACCTGCACACACCTACACACCAACACACCTACACACCCCTACACACACCAACACACACCTACACACCTACACACACCAACACTCCTACACACCTACACACACCTACACACACCTACACACACCAACACACCTACACACACCTACACACCTACACACACCTACAAACCTACACACACCTACACACACCTACACACCAACACTCCTACACACCTACACACCTACACACCTACACACCAACACTCCTACACACCTACACACCTACACACCTACGCACCTACACACCAACACTCCTACACACCTACACACCTGCGCACACCTACACACACCTACACACCAACACTCCTACACACCAACACACACCTACACACCAACACTCCTACACACCTACACACACCTACACACCTACACACACCAACACACCACCTACACACACCTACACACACCTACACACCAACACTCCTACACACCTACACACACCAACACACACCTACACACCAACACTCCTACACACCTACACACACCTACAAACCTACACACACCTACAAACCTACACACACCTACAAACCTACACACACCTACACACACCTACACACCAACACTCCTACACACCTACACACCTACACACCTACACACCTACACACCTGCACACACCTACAAACCAACACACCTGCGCACACCTACACACACCTTCACACACCAACACACACCTACACACACCTACACACCAACACTCCTAC
>NC_083768.1:60329029-60334029 GCF_963514075.1 Conger conger | reverse complement strand
CTCAAAAAGATTAAGGGAACACTGAAGGGACACATCAGATTTTGATGAACGATTTATTCAAGTTGAAAATCTTTACGGATTTGCATTGTATAGTTTGTTGAGAACAAAATGATGTGACAATGGTCAAAGGAAACCGAAATCATCAACCCATTGAGGGCTGGATACAAAATCACACCAAAAATCAAAGTAAAAAATGGAAATCACAGGCTGATCCAACTTGTGTGAATTTTATCACGGCAACTCATAATGTGACTCAGTAGTGTGTATGGCCCCCGTGTGCCTGTACGCACTCCTGACATTGTATGGGCATGCTCCTGATGAGTTGGCGGATGGTGTCCTGGGGGATCTCCTCCCAGACCTGGATCAGGGCATCAGTGAGCTCCTGGACTGTCTGTGCCAGTACTTGGCAGCGTTGGATGCCCCGATACATAACGTCCCATAGGTGCTCAATTGGATTTAGGTCAGGGGAACGTGAGGGCCAGTCAATGGCCTCAATGCCTTCCTCATCCAGGGACTGCTATGACATGGAGGTCTGTGCGACCCTCCAAGGATATGCCTCCCCAGACCATCACTGACCCCCCGCCAAACCGCTCATGCTGGATGATGTTACAGGCAGCATAACGTTCACCACAGCGTCTCCAGACTCTTTCACGCCTGTCACATGCGCTCAGTGTGAACCTGCTCTCATCTGTGAAGAGAACAGGGTGCCAATGGCGGACCTGCCAATTCTGGTGGTCTCTCGAATGCCACTCGAGCTGCACGGTGCTGGGCTGTGAGCACAGGTCCCACTAGAGGACATCGGGCCCTCATGGAGTCTGACAGTTTGGTCAGAAACATGCACACCAGTAGCCTGCTGGAGGTCATTTTGTAGGGCTCTGGTAGTGCTCCTCCTGTTCCTTCTCACACAAAGGAGCAGATACCGGTCCTGCTGCTGGGTTGATGCCCTTCTACACCCCTGTCCAGCTCTCCTTGTGTAATGGCCGGTCTCCTGGTATCTCCTCCATGCTCTTGAGACTGCTGGGAGACACAGCAAACCTTCTTGTGACCGCACGTATGGATGTGCCATCCTGGAGGAGCTGGACTACCTGTGCAACCTGATTGGGCTGCAGGTACCGCCTCATGCTACCAGTAGTGACAGGGACATGAGCAGAACACAAAACTAGAGACGAATCAGTCAGGAAGAATAAGGAGAGAGCACCACATGCAAAACCATTACCTTTTTGGGGGTTGTCCTGCTTATGCATCTCCATTGCACCTGTTGTCACTTCCATTTGCACCAAAGCAGGTGAAATTGATTCACAATCACTTGTGCTTCCTAAACGGACAGATAGATTTTTTGAGCAGTGTATAAGCAGTGATTAGACAGGGAGAGCTGTCTGGGAGTGGCACATGTTAATATTCTATAGTAAGTGATTCTACGGCCACTTCAACCAAACTCTACACTTCGCTACGCTAATATTACAGGTTCTTTGACAATAGCATTCTTGCTACTTCGCTGTCTAGCTAACATTAGCATGGATTAGCGCTCGGTGTTATACTTAGCTTAGTTATTAAGAAAGTCATGCAAAGCTTTTTTGCCAGTTAAATTGGAGAGTTGGCTGTTTTTGTGAGCTACCTACCATTTTCCTCTGCCTGTCTGCATTCCTTAGCAAGATAGCCTTGTTTCTAAATGGAATGAAAGCCCCTGATTGGTTGAGCGTGGCCCATGTGATTGATCATCTTGTCCGCATTGGATGCAGCCAGCTCTCGTGATGTGCCACATGATCATTTGACCGCCAACCTCCCAGTATGTGTTGCGCTGAATGCGGTCCCCACCTCCCTCTGATTAGTGAACTGTGTTCCTACTCCGATCCTGTAGGGCTACGGCACACACCTGATGAATCACCTGAAAGAGTATCACATCAAACACGACATCCTCAACTTCCTCACCTATGCGGACGAGTACGCCATCGGCTACTTCAAGAAACAGGTCCGTATGGCTACGCTCAATTTACGTGTTCAACACAATACAATAGTATATATTATATCATTCACAATAAATATAATTGAGACAGACAACAAATGACTTTCTAAATAACTCGACAAAATCATGTATTCATTTATTTTATGACGGATAATATAAAGTATTAACAATTTAATACATTATTCTGTACATTTTCATATAAATTAACTGTTCATAAACAACAACAGGATTATTACTATTATTAATATTTATAATAATGATAATATTTATAATCTCTACATTAGGTTTTTATCTCATTCGGTATCATGCCATTAATATATCTGTGTGTGTGCGTGTGTGTGTGTGCGTCTGTGCCTGCATGCGTGTGTGTGTGTGTGTGTGTGCGTGCGTCCGTGTGTGTGTGTGTGTGTGCGTGCGTGCGTGTGTGCGTGTGTGTGTCGTAGGGTTTCTCCAAAGACATTAAGGTTCCCAAGGCCAAGTACGTGGGCTACATTAAGGACTATGAAGGAGCAACTCTGATGGGCTGTGAGCTCAACCCCTGCATCCCCTACACAGAGTTCTCTGTCATCATCAAGAAACAGAAGGAGGTGAGTGAGTGAGTGAGTGAGTGAGTGAGTGAGTGGGTGGGTGGGTGGGTGGGTGGGTGAGTGGGTGAGTGAGTGAGTGAGTTATGGTTGAGTGTGGTAGTGTAGTGATGTAATGGTCTCTCCCTGCCTCTCTCTCTCAGATCATTAAGAAGCTGGTGGAGCGGAAGCAGGCTCAGATTCGGAAGGTGTACCCCGGTCTCTCCTGTTTTAAGGAGGGGGTTCGGCAGATCCCCATCGAGAGCATCCCCGGCATATGTGTGTACCCCCGTTACCGTTACCATAGTGATGGCATAACTCCCAGCAACTGGGCACAGCTCGTATCCATAAACAGTTACCACTTCCGGTGTTGCATTTATATATTCAATATTTTGATGCAGTGTTGGTTTAGTATATATTTTGTGTTTCATTTTTAATATCATTACATATATAGGCCGCTTGCAGTGTAGTATGGTCTGTACAGACTTTAGATAAGGTGAGATTATTTAGTTAAACTCTCTGGAATGGGGGGACAGTAGGTAGCCGTAGGTTATGGGTGCGCAGTGACTGACAGGAAGTGCTGAAACGCTGTGTTTCCTGTTTCTTGTTTCCAGGGGAAACTGGCTGGAAACCTGCTGGAAAAGGGTGAGTGCCTGCTATCCTTTATTACTATCAATAATCTGTTTATTATACATAACCTGTGTATTACCATCAATAACATGTGTATTACTATCATTAACATAATATTGTTTATTACTATCAATAATATGATTTATTACCATTCTTGTGTTTATTATCCACACAAAGTTGGTCATCTTTACTTCATGTTTACTTGTTCATTTGTGTGTCCCCACAGGAAGGAGATGAAGGACCCAGACCAGCTTTACACCCTGCTGAAAAACATCCTCCAGCATGTTAAGGTGAGACAGACAGACAGGACAGATGATTGTGTGCTGTCGTGGGCCTGTAGACAGACAGACAGACAGACAGACAGGTAGCACAGATAGACAGACAGACAGGTAGCACAGATAGACAGACAGACAGACAGACAGACAGGTAGCACAGATAGACAGACAGACAGATGATTGTGTGCTGTCCTGGGTCTCACAGGGACACCAGAACGCCTGGCCCTTCATCGAGCCGGTGAAGAAGACTGAAGCCCCAGGGTACTACCAGGTCATCCGCTTTCCCATGGGTATGTACGCCAAATATCTAATGTGCTGTAACAGCAGTGTATTAGTGAGTTAGCGTGGTGAAATAGCAGTGTATTAGTGAGTTAGCCTGCTGTAACAGCAGTGTATTAGTGAGTTAGCCTGCTGTAATAACAGTGTATTAGTGAGTTAGCCTGCTGTAATAGCAGTGTATTAGTGTAGTTAGCATGCTGTAATAGCAGTGTATTAGTGAGTTAGCCTGCTGTAACAGCAGTGTATTAGTGAGTTAGCATGCTGTAATAGCAGTGTATTAGTGAGTTAGCCTGCTGTAACAGCAGTGTATTAGTGAGTTAGCATGCTGTAATAGCAGTGTATTAGTGAGTTAGCCTGCTGTAACAGCAGTGTATTAGTGAGTTAGCGTGCTCTAATAGCAGTGTATTAGTGAGTTAGTGTGGTGAAATAGCAGTGTATTAGTGAGTTAGCGTGGTGAAATAGCAGTGTATTAGTGAGTTAGCCTGCTGTAATAGCAGTGTATTAGTGAGTTAGCCTGCTGTAATAGCAGTGTATTAGTGAGTTAGCATGCTGTAATAGCAGTGTATTAGTGAGTTAGCCTGCTGTAACAGCAGTGTATTAGTGAGTTAGCCTGCTGTAATAGCAGTGTATTAGCGAGTTAGCGTGGTGAAATAGCAGTGTATTAGTGATTTAGCGTGCTGTAATAGCAGTGTATTAGTGAGTTAGCCTGCTGTAATAGCAGTGTATTAGCGAGTTAGCCTGCTGTAATAGCAGTGTATTAGTGAGTTAGCCTGCTGTAATAGCAGTGTATTAGTGAGTTAGCCTGCTGTAATTGCAGTGTATTAGCGAGTTAGCCTGCTGTAATAGCAGTGTATTAGTGAGTTAGCCTGCTGTAATAGCAGTGTATTAGCGAGTTAGCCTGCTGTAATAGCAGTGTATTAGTGAGTTAGCCTGCTGTAACAGCAGTGTATTAGCGAGTTAGCCTGCTGTAATTGCAGTGTATTAGTGAGTTAGCCTGCTGTAACAGCAGTGTATTAGGGAGTTAGCCTGCTGTAACAGCAGTGTATTAGTGAGTTAGCCTGCTGTAATAGCAGTGTATTAGTGAGTTAGCCTGCTGTAATAGCAGTGTATTAGTGAGTTAGCGTGCTGTAATAGCAGTGTATTAGTGAGTTAGCCTGCTGTAATAGCAGTGTATTAGTGAGTTAGCCTGCTGTAATAGCAGTGTATTAGTGAGTTAGCGTGCTGTAATAGCAGTGTATTAGTGAGTTAGCGTGCTGTAATAGCAGTGTATTAGTGAGTTAGCGTGCTGTA
>NC_083768.1:60281529-60319029 GCF_963514075.1 Conger conger | reverse complement strand
TGCCTTAGTGCCCTGAACAGTGTGGACCTGCCTTAGTGCCCTGAACAGAAGTGTAGACCTCGGGGGGAGGGCTGGTCTGGTTTGAGTGATGACACGTCGGTGTGACTCACCGCGGGGGGCCGGTGGTTTTGGGGCGACGTTCTCTTTGCCCCGCCCCGCTCCCTGTGTGTGCTTGGCCCGCAGGGCGGACCTTCGTTTGGACCGCGCCCTCCGGGGCGGAGTCTCATCGCGGACCCCGCCCCTCGCCCGGCGCTTCTGATTGGGCAGATACAGGCTGTCGTCCTCGTCCTGTGATGAGCTGGAGTCAGAGCCTGAGGAGCTGGCTCCGCCCTCGACCACCGAGGGAGTAGCCCCGCCCCCGGTGGGCGTGTCCTCGCACGGCCCCGCCCCCGGCGCCCGCCCACCCGCCCGAAACGGCGTGAGGTGCACCGCCTCCTCACAGTCGAAGTCGAAGGTGTCGTTGGAGCCCAGCGTGGCGTTGAGCACGTCGCTGGGCGTGGCCGCGGTGGGCCTCTGTCTGCGATTGGCTCGCTCGCGGCTCTGGGACCGCCCCCGGGGCTTGGCGGACTCCCACGGCTTCTTCAGGGGGGTGCGGTCCGGTTTGCGCCCGCGTTCCGCTCTGCCTCGGGGGGGCTGGGGAGGGGGGCGGGGCAGCCTGGTGGGCGGAGCTTCAGGAGTAGGCTGCTGGGCGGCGTCTAAGTCCTGGGGGAGGGGCTCCGTGTGCAGATTGAGCTCCGGCTCGCCCTGTTGGTCAGCGGCCGCCTGGAGGGCGGGGCCATTCCTCTGGCAGAAGGAGCGACGCCCCCTCTGGTGGGAGGAGCTTCGCCTGCTCTCAGGGCGTCGCCTTGCTGTCACGGTCCTGGGCAGGGGGGCTGGGGGGAACAACACTGTACTATACACACTGTACTACACACCATAATCACCACTGTACTATACACACTGTACTACACACCATAATCACCACTGTACTATACACACTGTACTACACACCATAATCACCACTGTACTATACACACTGTACTACACACACTGTACTATACACACTGTACTACACCATAATCAACACCGTACTATACACACTGTACTACACACCATAATCAACACTGTACTATACACACTGTACTACACACCATAATCAACACTGTACTACACACCATAATCACCACTGTACTATACACACTGTACTACACACACTGTACTATACACACTGTACTACACACCATAATCAACACCGTACTATACACACTGTACTAGACACCACAATCAACACTGTACTATACACACTGTACTACACACACTGTACTATACACTGTACTATACACACTGTACTATACACTGTACTATACACACTGTACTATAGACTGTACTATACACACTGTACTACACCATAATCAACACTGTACTATACACACTGTACTACACACCATAATCAACACTGTACTATGCACACTGTACTACACACCATAATCAATACTGTACTATACACACACTGTACTACACACCAAAACAGACAGACAGACACACACACCTCCTTCCTCCACTGGCTGACACGGCTCCTCATTGCAGAATTCTGGCTCTTGATCACAGGGAGGATTCATCCTGAACATTACACAAGAGAGACACACACACACACACACACACACACACACACACACACACACACACACACACACACACACACACACACACACACACACACACACACACACACACACACACACACACACACACACACACACAGAAAGAAAGAACCATTTTACATGACTGGCTGATGAACCTGACAGGAGTAACTCGGCAGCAGCCAGTGAGAGAGCTGGAGCTCACCTGACCGGGGAGCTGGTGATGGGCGTGGCTCCTGCCTGCTGTTCCTGGGGAAACAGGAGTTTATTTCCTTTAATTTCACACACCTCCTCTGCACTAACCCTCCCACCGCCCTCACCTGTAGACCCTCTCACCTGTAGCCCCTCCCTCACCTGTAGGCCCTCTCACCTGTAGGCTCTGTTCCTCGTGCTGCAGCCTCCTGCGGAGCAGCAGGAGGTGCAGGAGGAGGGCCTGTTGCTCCCCCTTCATGCGCAGGATGAGCCCCTGGGCCTGCCGCAGCCTGGCCCTCTCCTCCTCCAGAGCGCACGCCAGCGCCCGGTTATTCACCTGCACACTCTTCAGCAGGAGCGGCCTGCTGCTGCCAGAGACTACGCACACGCACGCACGCACGCACACACACACACACACATACACGCACACGCATGCACACACACACGCACGCACGCACACGCACAAGCATGCACACACACACACACACACACACACACGTGCACACACAAATACACACACGCACACGCACGCACGCACAAGCACGCACGCACACACCCACACAAGCACACATACACGCATGCACACACACACACAAGCATGCACACACACACACACACACACGCACGCACGCACGCACGCACGCACACATACACATAAATACTGTAATACACTAAAGCACACTAACACACTGTAACACACTAAATACTGTAACACTGCAAGGCACACTGTAAAAGGTCCTCACTGTTGATCTTGCCCTTGCTCTTAGAGATCCCCCGGGTGGCGGCGCTGGTCCTCTGCAGGCGCTGAGCCCTCTTCTCCTTCATCTTCTCCTTCATCTCCTCCAGACTCTGCTGGTAAGACTTCTTCTGCCCACGCTCCCTCACCATGGCAACCTGCCCCAGGGGTCGCGGGGAGAGAAAGAGGCATTAATTATCCTTCATATTCTATTTTTACTACTTATTTTGTACGGTTTGCCTTGGAAATATGCGCTATATTATGCATGAGGGAGGGGGAGAGAGAGACGTTAAAAAGGAGACATGCTATTCTTGTTAGCCAAACATTGGAAGACAGCCACCCCAAAATCAATGATTTAGTCTATATTAATGAAAACACTATTGGATAATAATTGTTGGCTTCAACACCAAACTAGCAGATCCGAATTAACGTGAACTAGCCGTGACATGGATACTTTAGCTAACCATCTAGGTGACCCACCAAGTCAAGCCGGGTAATTTAACTAATGTTAGCAGATCCCCAACAAACGGCTAGTCAGTCATATGCAGCTAAAACATAGGCAGCAACCATTCAGCTAAGTTACGTCTACTGTAAACTAGATCGACGCCTCTCTGTACCCCAAAACACATTACACCACTCGATTTAGCTAGCTAATGTTATAGCTAGCCAGCGTTAATTACGCAAAATGTCAATGACAACAAGACGAAACAGCGTCCATAATCTACAGGGAAGCTTGCCATATAGCTAACTTACTAGCTAGCTAGCTATAGCACGTACAGAACCGTTCATAGGTTTATGTTCCTTGAATTAGACATGCATTTTTAGAATCACATTACCAGTTTGGTAATCGCCGATCTGGCAGGGTAAATATGTTTTAATATTTTTCTTCACAGTCCGGTCTTGCGCTACATTCCACCCGTTCTCTCGCGTTTACATTCGAATTATGCGCTGCGCTATCTGATTGGTGGTTCGGTCGCCGGAAGCCTGGTCACATGACGTCACATTCCCCATCCGCTTCAATTCTCTGTCTGAAGCACCATAGATCATATCGGAATGCCCAGAGCCATGTTAGGCACTGCAATGCAATTTCAAAATAAAGTTTTGTATTTTGCATTATACCGTCTTGTCTGGTGTTCACTCTTGCCAATAAAGTGCTATTGTACTGTAAGTACCATTTACCCATGTGTTACAGCTAACACTTTCATGAAATGAATGTGTAGTAAGAAATACAATATGATTCTGGCCAAAATGTTAATTGAGCGCAGACACGGTCTAATTATGATATCATATGCGGTTTAAAAAGTAAAATTGAAGGCTTTTTAAAGCCTTTAAACTGCCTCGCTACTGGGGGAAAAATAAAAATAAATTGGAAATTATAAAACATTGCAGAGAAAATTACTCAAATATTTTAATACCTCTGTCTCACAAATTTCACAAGACAGTTTAGTACTATGGGTTAATTCTTATACTTATGGAGGACGATCCGTCTCCGACCAAAACTTCAAGATGAGAGAGACTGAAACTTCATTAGCATCAGAACTACAGCATTTACCATGACTAGCTTTGACTTGCGTTTGGAGGATGAGGCTAAGATGAAGGGAGCTTTTAAGAACACCATAAACATAACCGCGGCTATAAAATAGTTCGCTCATGAAATGGTTTTCGCTTCACCAATGAAACCAATGACTAACTTTATTCTAGGTGAAACAGTATAAACTTATAACTGCTAGTAAAGTTTAGTAAGTGCTTAAAGGCAATGCAGTGTACCTTCCGGATGTATCCGCCCTCTTGGTACCATTTGCTACCAATGGGACCCGTACTGTACAGAATGTGGGAAAAATACATTATCGAGTTAAAGGGGCGGCTGTGGTAATATAAAGTGCCAGCAGGTGGCAGTAAAAGCTCAATTCTGCGCATTTTGGTATTGCTTTGGTATGCTTTTTCCAGATGGTGCGTTTTGCAGGAAATTGCTCCCCAGATTCAAATGAATAAATGAATTGAACAAACACCACATAAATGAATGATAACGATGTGGGTGGCGAGGGATGTGTTATTTGCAGAAAAGTCCTTCTATTCTGACAGGTGAGTAGATGAGTGTTCCTGTGGGTGTGTGGTAGTGACATCACTGAGTTTCCCTGGTGACTCAGGTATTAGTGTGAGTCATCAATTTGGGGAGTGGTTGGGGCAAGAAAGACTCTCTAGCAAGCAGAAATGGAGCCCTGACTGTGTGCTGGTCTCTCTTTATAACGAAACACTGACTGTGTGCTGGTCTCTCTTTATAATGCAACACTGACTGTGTGCTGGTCTCTCTTTATAACGCAACACTGGCTGTGTGCTGGTCTCTCTTTATAACGCAACACTGGCTGTGTGCTGGTCTCTCTTTATAACGCAACACTGGCTGTGTGCTGGTCTCTCTTTATAACGCAACACTGGCTGTGTGCTGGTCTCTCTTTATAACGCAACACTGGCTGTGTGCTGGTCTCTCTTCCAAATTCAACACTGACTGTGTGCTGGTCCCTCTCCCAAACTCAGCACTGACTGTGTGCTGGTCTCTCTCCCAAACTCAACACTGACTGTGTGCTGGTCTCTCTTCCAAACTCAGCACTGACTGTGTGCTGGTCTCTCTCCCAAACTCAACACTGACTGTGTGCTGGTCTCTCTCCCAAACTCAACACTGACTGTGTGCTGGTCTCTCTTCCAAACTCAACACTGACTGTGTGCTGGTCTCTCTTCCAAACTCAACACTGACTCTGTGCTGGTCTCTCTTCCAAACTCAACACTGACTGTGTGCTGGTCTCTCTTCCAAACTCAACACTGACTGTGTGCTGGTCCCTCTCCCAAACTCAACACTCACTGTGTGCTGGTCTCTCTTTATAATGCAACACTGGCTGTGTGCTGGTCTCTCTTCCCAGGTGGATGATACACATTGGTGATCTATCTATCTGTCTATCTATCAATCTTCCAAACTAAAAAAAAGAAACTCAATGTAACTCCTGCATATTGCAAAAAACACGACGTAAATTCATGTTTATTTGATGGATTGGTGCCTCATCAGAATGTGCTGTGCAAACAATAACAAGGCACCCTGCTAACATCAGTATAACACTAGGATATAGTGCTTTGTACAGTGCTTTTATCCAAAGTGCTATAATTAATGCTTCTCATTCACCCGTTGGCACACCCATCAGAATGTGAAAGGCAGGTCGTCTGGAGCGATTGGGGGTTAGGGTCTTGCTCAGGCACACTTCAACACACGCAGGGCAGGGGGTCGAAACGGCAACCCTTCAAATGGTAAATGGTAAATGGTTGGCATTTATATAGCGACTTTATCCAAAGTGCTGTACAATTGATGCTTCTCATTCACCCATTCATACACACACTCACACACCGACGGCAATTGGCTGCCATGCAAGGCACCGACCAGCTCGTCAGGAGCATTTGGGGGTTAGGTGTCTTGCTCAAGGACACTTCGACACAGCCTGGGCGGGGGATCGAACCGGCAACCCTCCAACTGCCAGACAACTGCTCTGTCACCAGTCTTTTCTGGACACTACAAAATATCTCATTTTTTAATAGCAACTATTTTAAGCCTTGCAAACAAGGTGCAAAAACTCATACTCAGCTAATTAAAAAGAGTTCCTAACCCCTCGCCCTCGTCCAATGAGAGATGGCCTTTCCCCCCTCTCGTCCAATGAGAGATGGCCTTCCCCCCCTCTCGTCCAATGAGAGATGGCCTTCCCCCCCTCCCCATCAATGAGAAATGACCAATAAGCTGACAATTTTACTGAATACCTTTGCATCATAAAGCCCTTCATTTGCATCACTCGCATATAAGAATGAAAAACTGGGCAAACCCAAGGCCACGGGAAGAATGTTTGTACGGAGCTGCCTTTAGAAGCGGTGACCTGCTGTCTATTTCAGGATCCAGAGCGCTGCTGGAGGAATGGTAATAAGTACTAATGAGATGACGGTGTGATCAGGGATGAGAAAGATGGTTTTTTTCACCCTGTCAGACGACACCCCCTCACACACTTTCTATTTCTGTTTTATTTTGGACTGCTTGCTCATTTTCGCCCTCACAAAGCTGTCGAAAGTGCGCCATTTTATTTTTAGCATCTTCCCAGACTCTTAACGGGGACATAACTCGAGTGGGAGTGAGGGGGGCGAGTTGTGTAAGGGAAAAAGTAGACCGTGTTTCTGTTCACTTTACAACCAGGTAGTATTTAGCCAGATATAATTAGCTGTGTATGAAACTAAGAAATACCGTAACAGTATGCCTGCTTTGAGTGGCCCTGAAAGCAGCTAATTTCTGATTTCTTTAGACATCATTCCACCAGGTTTGTGCATTTCCTGGGCTTTAAGGACCAGCTCAGCTGAAACTCCCACCCAGGCCACCCTGCATCCTGAGGAGGAAGAGGATGAGGAAGAGGATGAGGAAGGGCTCAGTCGCAGGACGGTTGTGATGTCATCGCGTCTGAAAGTGAGATTAAACAAACATAGAGAATAAAGAGAATAAATCCCTGATACTGTGCTTTGTTTCTTTGGAAATGAATAATTCTGTCTTATTTCAGACCCGTTTCAGACTCGATGCCCACGAGAAGTGTTTTACAGTCATGGATCTTTGTCAGAGCATGCTGTAATACCATAAAATCATTTTACTGCAGTTTTACCCACTTAAACAAATATGCGAATGTGATTCAGGCAAAACCCACAGGAAACCCACAGAAAACTCACAGGAAACCCACAGAAAACCCACAGAAAACTCACAGGAAACCCACAGAAAACCCACAGGAAACTCACAGGAAACCCACAGGAAACATGGGGGTCTAACAGGGGGGTCTAACACAAACAGACGTGCCCCACAGACTGCCAGTGGCTCTCTGCACACTGTGAGCACGGCTCTCAGCCTGCCGTGTTCCTCCACAGCTTCAGAACCCAACTCCACAGCTTCAGAACCCAACTCCACAGCTTCAGAACCCAACTCCAGCTGCAGACTGTTATTTAGAGAACAGCTTCAGAACCGAACTCCAGCTGCAGACTGTTATTTAGAGAACAGCTTCAGAACCGAACTCCAGCTGCAGACTGAAATGGAAAGAAAGCGCAGAGTATGATTCAACCCCCCGAGAAAAGCCAGAGATTCTGCCCTGCTGATGAGCTGTGGATAGTGTGAAGATGTGTGCAGGTAAAATATGCACACAGAAGAGATACTTTCTACAGTCATGACAGAGTTTTACATTCATTCCCACTATTCCAGTCTCACCTCCATTCAACGGATACACGAGCAGGACATCACAAAACACAACAACTGCAACAACACCAACATCATCATCAACAACAAGAACGATAATCATCATCAACAACAAGAACACCAACAACACCACAATCTACAACAACGCCAACAATAACAACAATTATATCAAAAGCAGCAACATCAACAACAAAAACTACAACATCAACAACAACATCAACAACTATAACACCAACATCATCAACAACAACATCAACAACTACAACAACTCCAACATCAACAACTATAACACCAACATCATCAACAACAACATCAACAACTACAACAACACCAACATCATCAACAGCACCATCAAATCAGCAACATCAACCATATAAATGAAATCAACAACATTAACACCAACAATATCAACAACAGCAAAAATGATGACGGTGATGATGATCATGATGATGATGATGGTGGTGATGATGGTTATGAACGATGATCATTCTCATCATTATCAGAACTGACTGATCTGCTGCTGAAATCCAACATCCAACCTTTCTTCCACCTGATCTATTGGCCATGGACAGCTAACTACTGCATGACAGACACCTGACTGAGCCAATCGGGAGTCACCTCAGATCAGTGAAGGGATGTCACTCCAGTCCATTCAGATGTACCTTCATTAAGCTAAAACCAGTGGACAGCGTGTGGGCCGCAGTTCTGAACATTACAGACCTGTGATGATGGTGTGGACCTATGAATGGGTGTTTTTATGATGGGTTGTATGCTCTTGTTGTGACTCGTGAGCCCTCAGAGCCACCTGCCTTCATT
The DNA here is from genome assembly GCF_963514075.1 of Conger conger. Classification (NCBI taxonomy): domain Eukaryota; kingdom Metazoa; phylum Chordata; class Actinopteri; order Anguilliformes; family Congridae; genus Conger; species Conger conger. The sequence goes on along the minus strand of NC_083768.1, from coordinate 60,310,418 downwards.
AATTAAGCCAATTATCTGCAGAAATGCGTGGATTCATTTCTCTATTAATACCCAGCTAAGACTTTGGCTGAGATTCAACAGCTGCTCTGTGTCACAGGTGAAGACGTGTGTGTGTGTGTGTGTGTGTGTAAGAGTGTGTGCCATGTGTATGTGTGTGTGAGTGTGAGTGTGTGTGTGCACATGTGTGTGTGTATGTGTGTGTGTGTGTGTGTGTGCACATGTGTGTGAGTGTGTGTGTGTGTGTGTGAGAGTGTGTGTCATGTGTGTGTATGTGTGTGTGTGAGTGTGTGTGTGCACATGTGTGTGTGTATGTGTGTGTGTGTGTGCACATGTGTGTGCACATGTGTGTGAGTGTGTGTGTGTATGTGAGAGAGTGTGTGTCATGTGTGTGTATGTGTGTGTGTGTGTGCACATGTGTGTGAGTGTGTGTGAGTGTGAGTGTGTGCCATGTGTGTGTATGTGTGTGTGTGCACGTATGCACGTGTGTGTATATATGTGTGTATGTGTGTGTGTGTGTGTGAGTGTGTGTATGTGTGCACATGTGTGTGTGTTAGAATATGCCATGTGGGCTGGCAGGTTAAATGGAAAACAGAATTTTGGGGTCACTCCAGGTCACGGGGCCCCACAGCCCCCAGATGCAAAGAATTAGCATTAATCCCTCTGCAGAATGTTCCGCCAGAGATCACAACACACTTCGCTTTAATGTGGAAAATATTATCAACCCAAACACCGTTTATCACAATAAAATAATCACTCAGCTCAGTGCCTCATTCTCTGAAGCAAACACGATACGGGTTAGGTTGGGGAGGGCCCTGGGGTTCTGTTTGTGGCCAGACTTCACAGACAGACCTGGGACAGGCTCATAACTGCAGGACCTGGGACAGGCTCATAACTGCAGGACCTGGGACGTTTTGGCGTTGGTTGGTTGGGATTTGAGCTGGCAGACTGTTGGTGTGTTTTATTAACGCTGTTGGCATGTGTGCCATTAGTCACACACACCAACAGCGTTATCACACACGGCAGCAGCGTTAATCAATCGTTTAAGATGGCGGCTGTACCCTATCGGAGCTTTGCTTCGTTTGGCCTCACCGCCCATAGGAGCCCTAACCCTAACCCAGACTCTCTCTCTCTGGACTATCCCACATCTCCCCCAGTGTCCCACAGACAGACGGTCCTGATTACGGCTCTGGAACGCTAACAAGATAAAGATGATGATGATGATGACGACAACGATGACGATGCTGTTGGTTTCCGGGCGACCGCTCTAGGATTACCGCTCTAGGATTACCGCTCTAGGATTACCGCTCTAGGATTACCGCTCTAGCATGACGGGATGGGGCTCACCCCAGTGTGCACAGAGTAAGGTGTGTGGGGGGGGGATTGAGGGGGTTAGTAGAATGAAATCCCTCACCAGTCTGTCTGTTGCTCCACCAAGCTTCTGTCCTCCTCACCTGGAGCGGCTCTCACCTGGAGCGAGGAGCAGACTCTCACCTGGAGCGAGGAGCAGACTCTCAGCGGGAGCGAGGAGCGGCTCTCACCTGGAGCGAGGAGCGGCTCTCACCTGGAGCGAGGAGCAGACTCTCACCTGGAGCGAGGAGCGGCTCTCACCTGGAGCGAGGAGCGGCTCTCACCTGGAGCGAGGAGCGGCTCTCACCTGGAGCGAGGAGCAGACTCTCACCTGGAGCGAGGAGCAGACTCTCACCTGGAGCGAGGAGCGGCTCTCACCTGGAGCGAGGAGCGGCTCTCACCTGGAGCGAGGAGCAGACTCTCATCTGGAGCGAGGAGCGGACTCTCACCTGGAGCGAGGAGCAGACTCTCACCTGGAGCGAGGAGCAGACTCTCAGCGGGAGCGAGGAGCGGCTCTCACCTGGAGCGAGGAGCGGCTCTCACCTGGAGCGAGGAGCAGACTCTCACCTGGAGCGAGGAGCAGACTCTCACCTGGAGCGAGGAGCAGACTCTCACCTGGAGCGAGGAGCAGACTCTCAGCAGGAGTGGACTCTGCCTGCCGGGCCGCAGTCAGGTGAGAGGGGTCACAGAGGAGCTTCAGAAGCGGGACTCACATGCAGACTGGGACCCGTGGCGTAGGGAAGGCCCTGAAACAGCACTGCTTCACGGGACACTGAATCAGCACTGCTTCACGGGACACTGAATCAGCACTGCTTCACGGGACACTGAAACAGCACTGCTTCACGGGACACTGAATCAGCACTGCTTCACGGGACACTGAAACAGCACTGCTTCACGGGACACTGAATCAGCACTGCTTCACGGGACACTGAATCAGCACTGCTTCACGGGACACTGAAACAGCACTGCTTCACGGGACACTGAATCAGCACTGCTTCACGGGACACTGAATCAGCACTGCTTCATGGGACACTGAATCAGCACTGCTTCACGGGACACTGAATCAGCACTGCTTCACGGGACACTGAATCCGCACTGCTTCACGGGACACTGAATCAGCACTGCTTCACGGGACACTGAATCAGCACTGCTTCACGGGACACTGAATCCGCACTGCTTCACGGGACACTGAATCCGCACTGCTTCACGGGACACTGAAACAGCACTGCTTCATGGGACGCTGAATCCGCACTGCTTCACGGGACACTGAAACAGCACTGCTTCATGGGACGCTGAATCCGCACTGCTTCACGGGACACTGAAACAGCACTGCTTCATGGGACGCTGAATCCGCACTGCTTCATGGGACACTGAAACAGCACTGCTTCATGGGACACTGAATCAGCACTGCTTCACGGGACGCTGAATCAGCACTGCTTCACGGGACACTGAATCCGCACTGCTTCACGGGACACTGAATCAGCACTGCTTCATGGGACGCTGAATCAGCACTGCTTCATGGGACGCTGAATCAGCACTGCTTCATGGGACGCTGAATCAGCACTGCTTCATGGGACACTGAATCCGCACTGCTTCATGGGACACTGAAACAGCACTGCTTCATGGGACGCTGAATCAGCACTGCTTCATGGGACGCTGAATCAGCACTGCTTCATGGGACGCTGAATCAGCACTGCTTCACGGGACACTGAATCAGCACTGCTTCACGGGACACTGAATCCGCACTGCTTCACGGGACACTGAATCCGCACTGCTTCACGGGACACTGAAACAGCACTGCTTCATGGGACGCTGAATCCGCACTGCTTCACGGGACACTGAAACAGCACTGCTTCATGGGACGCTGAATCCGCACTGCTTCACGGGACACTGAAACAGCACTGCTTCATGGGACGCTGAATCCGCACTGCTTCATGGGACACTGAAACAGCACTGCTTCATGGGACACTGAATCAGCACTGCTTCACGGGACACTGAATCAGCACTGCTTCATGGGACGCTGAATCAGCACTGCTTCATGGGACACTGAATCAGCACTGCTTCACGGGACACTGAATCCGCACTGCTTCACGGGACACTGAATCAGCACTGCTTCATGGGACGCTGAATCAGCACTGCTTCATGGGACGCTGAATCAGCACTGCTTCATGGGACGCTGAATCAGCACTGCTTCATGGGACGCTGAATCAGCACTGCTTCATGGGACGCTGAATCCGCACTGCTTCACGGGACACTGAAACAGCACTGCTTCATGGGACGCTGAATCCGCACTGCTTCATGGGACACTGAATCAGCACTGCTTCACGGGACACTGAATCAGCACTGCTTCATGGGACGCTCTTACCCATCACACCGGACCGCCGTGCACTTCTCCAGGGAAACGAAAAAATTCTGCCAGATAAAAGGAGTGTTGAAATTGGTTGCATAGCGCATCATCTGTGAAAAATGAATGTGTTGTGTCACGTTCGAATTCTAGCAATGCTCTATAAATGTATTAAATGTAATTTCATAATATCCCAGGAGATGCTTAGCATGCAAATAATCATGACTTACACTCACAATCTAAGGGATTTTTCTCCCAAAACTTTGGTATGGGAAAAAAATCTGTGAAATTCTGCCCATCATCACTGCTCGAGTCAGCCCGTGTCCAGGTACTACATTGCATTTTTCCAGCTTGAAATGCAGATGAATGTTGTGTTTCCATTAATATGGAGCAGAGGTATCAGAGAGAGCCAGCATTTCCTCTCCAAACCACCTCAGATTTATCGATGTCCTGAGGAACGGGACTCTGTCTGGGCTTGGACTTATTGCTCTGATCGCAGCCTAGCAGCGGATGCACCTGTAGACCCAGCCGAGGGTCTGAAACTACAAACTGTTTTATAAGAGAAGAAATGTTGGGCAGCGTATGAAAAATGAATTTATATTATTATTTTTTTCATTAGTCTTCTTAATAGTGGTTATAAGTACCTGTGGTGAAATATTACATTTAGTTTGTAATAGGTTTTCGAAAAGGTTCATAATATCTCATTTCTGTCTGTACCTGATGAATATTCACAGACACACTCCTTCACACATACTCACACATACACACACACATGCACTCACACATACACATACACACACTCACACACACACACACACACACACACACACACATACGTACATACACACACACACACACACACACACACTCTCACACACACACACACACACACAAACTTACTTTCACACACATAAACACACTCATGCACACACACACACACACACACTCGCACGCACACACACACACACGTACATACACGCACACACATACACACTCTCACACACACACACACACACACACACACACACACACACACACACACACACACACACTTATTTAGCTTTAAAATAACTGTACATCCAAGGTCACAGGAGGGCAAAAAACGACAAAGCTCTTTCGTCTCCCTGGGAAACATGCAGAGGACCAATCAGAACCAAGCTACCTGTCAACATTGTGTATTCTAGTGCTCTATTGATCGTAATACAAGCGCTATGTTAAATATATATATATGAACTTTATGCTTGATGTTTATTGTATTTTCCGCGGGGGTAGATCAGGATTGATTTCATTCAGCTGATTTCATTCATTCGTTCTCCCTCCTGGCAAAATAATTGTGCTAATTAGCAAATCCAGGTGAGTAGGGACTAAATATTGGGGAGGACTTTTACTTTCTGGACCTGGATTTTCATCCTCTGGTGGTTTTTCATCCATTCCAGGCCATTGAATCAGACCTTTCCCCTCAGTTACAGACACACGCAGTGATTTAAACTGTATGTTTATCAGTTACAGACACACGCAATGATTTAAACTGTATGTTTATCAGTTACAGACACACCCAGTGACTTAAACTGTATGTTTATCAGTTACAGACACATGCAGTGATTTAAACTATTTTTATCAGTTACAGACACAGTTACAGACAGTGATATAAACTGTATGTTTGTCAGTTACAGACACGCAGTGATTTAAACTGTATGTTTATCAGTTAGACACACACAGTGATTTAAACTACGTCTGTCAGTTACAGACACATGATTTAAACTGTATGTTTATCAGTTATAGACATATTCAGTGATTTAAACTGTATGTTTATCAGTTACAGACACAGTTACAGACAGTGACTTAAACTGTATGTTTATCAGTTACAGACACGCAGTGATTTAAACTGTATGTTTATCAGTTACAGACACAGTTACAGACACACGCAGTGATTTAAACTGTATGTTTATCAGTTACAGACACAGTTACAGACACATGCAGTGATTTAAACTGTACATCTGTCAGTTACAGACACAGTTACAGACACGCAGTGATTTACACTGTACGTCTGTCAGTTACAGACAGTGATTTAAACTGTACTCTAAAACAGCGGTTTTAAGAAGTGGGGCACGCTTGAAGCCTCTCATTCCCTGGCAAGCTGTGAACACATTTACCCTGTTTGAGTTCTCTGGATTAGTGAACAGTAAAATAAGGAATTATAACAAACTCCCAAACTTTCACGCATTTGATTCTTGGTTCTTCTTGCACCTGCTGGACATTTTTTCAAAGAAATTACACTTTCTGTATTTATGAACGACTCCCCATGGAGGATACAGGGTCAGTCTGTCACTGACGAGAGAACGGAATGCTACTCTCCTATGGGACAGGCGGGATGGATGAGGGCCAAAATTGAATCTATTCACTCCCTCCCCCCGCCTCCCCCAGTAATGCTGTCATTTAAACCCCCTATAGCTATGTGAGATCGCACTGCGATTCCACAAAGTAAAACCACATGCGGTCAGGAAGTCTCTCTGACACACTTATGACACTGAGAGTGAGACTGAGAGAGAGGGAGAGAGAGAGGGGGGAGAGAGGGAGAGAGGGGGGGAGGGAGAGAGAGAGGGAGAGACAGAGAGAGAGAGAGTGGGGGAGAGAGGGAGAGAGAGGGAGAGAGAGGGAGAGGGAGAGAGAGGGACAGAGACAGAGAGACAGAGAGAGAGAGATGTAGAAATGTTCTGATTACCAGGTGCTGTGAATAGCTTTCATGGCCAATAAGAATAACGCATTCAAATTTTTAAAGAAAGTAAGACTCTTTATTCTTTATTCTATTATGATCACTGACAGATAGCAACTGACATCCTTCTGCTCTCTGAGCTTCGTGCACACACACTTACACACACACACACACACACACACACAGACTCTCACACACACACACACTCACACGTACACACACACGCACAGGCACACACACGCACATGCACACGCACACACACACACACACACACGCACATACACACACACACACGCACATGCACACACACACGCACATGCACACACACACACACACACACATGCACACACACAGGAATAACTTAGGGAAACATTGCATCAGTGTTATCTGGACTACTCTTTTAATATTAATAGAATAATTATTTGTGAGGACAACATGTTTTTCCTCATATGCAGAAAGGTCCTCTCTTCCAATGTGTGTTTTCATATGGTGGTCCTCACAAGTATAGAAAAAAGCGCACAAACAGACACACTCGCAGATACAAACACACACACACACACACACACACAAACAGGTACACACACACTCACACACACACACACACACGAGCCAGTGGTTCCCTCAGTCCTACTCTGGAATGATTTAGAGGAACACTCGATCTGTGTTATCTGGACTTCACTCTCTTTAATGCTTTCAGTTCCCTGGTTCTGGTTCCAGTTCTGGATCAGCAATCATCCGTTCCTCAGTCCAGTCTGTACATTATTGCAGATGGCAGGGGTGGTCCAGATCACACCGGAAGGTTCTGGAGGTTGACTGTCCAGACGGGGAAAGAGGCTGTGTAGAATCAGGTCCCTCCTAGTCAACCACATCCTGGATCAAACCATTCCAGAGCCGGGGGGTGGGGTTCAGCCCATCTCACAGCCCAGTCAGGAGACCCAGAGATCTGGCACGGTTCAGTTCTGGACCAGGTCAGACCTGAGTTTGGTCCATCTCAGTAGGGGGTGAACAGAACGGGGGTGTGTGCAGTTCGGAGGGGTCCGGGGGAGGGGCGGAGCAAGCTCGGCGTCTGAAAAAGGGCGGTGGCTAAAGCGGGGGTGGAGCTCAGGGTAATGGGTGGAACCCCAGCGACTGTCACATGACCTGGAATCAGCTTTGGCTGCCGTACCTGTCAACCAATCACAGCACAGCGTGAACCTTCTCTACAAGCACCCAATCAGACACACACATACACACACTCACACATGCATGCATACACACTCTCACACACACACCCTGTCAGATACACACACACACACTTACACACACACACAGTCCACACACATCCCAAGCTCTTGCCATCATCTTCCGCTGCAAAGAAACAAATCTAAACAGCCAATGGAAACAAAGCAATGGGGGAAACAGAGAGGTGTGTCTCCACTAATGGGCCAATGAGATCTCATGTGATGAACACCTGACACTGCAGCCCCTGTTTCTGTGGGCTCGTCGCTCAGGCAACGGCGTGTAACTGGACAGATTGACAAACGGCAGGTTGCTGCCATGGTAATGGTGATGTGAAGGGGACAGACTCGTGGACAGTCGGGGTTGCCTTGGCAACGGCGGTACGGCAGGCAGACTCACAGGCGGAGTGGTGCCGGTCCTGGGGGGCTTGCTGTAGGGGCTGTACTTCGGTTTCGCCGGTTTCCCCGCCGCCCGGTCTTTGTGCCGCCGGCTGCTGATGTGCTGGGGGGGGGGATATAATATTTCATTCAGCAATTCAGGGCCCCAGTGTCTGCAGGTTTAACTCCAGTCCTGGAGGGCCCCAGTGTCTGCAGGTTTAACTCCAGTCCTGGAGGGCCGCAGTGTCTGTAGGTTTAACTCCAGTCCTGGAGGGCCGCAGTGTCTGCAGGTTTAACTCCAGTCCTGGAGGGCCCCAGTGTCTGCAGGTTTAACTCCAGTCCTGGAGGGCCGCAGTGTCTGCAGGTTTAACTCCAGTCCTGTAGGGCCGCAGTGTCTGCAGGTTTAACTCCAGTCCTGGAGGGCCGCAGTGTCTGCAGGTTTAACTCCAGTCCTGGAGGGCCGCAGTGTCTGCGGGTTTAACTCCAGTCCTGGAGGGCCCCAGTGTCTGCAGGTTTAACTCCAGTCCTGGAGGGCCGCAGTGTCTGCAGGTTTAACTCCAGTCCTGGAGGGCCGCAGTGTCTGCAGGTTTAACTCCAGTCCTGGAGGGCCGCAGTGTCTGCAGGTTTAACTCCAGTCCTGTAGGGCCGCAGTGTCTGCAGGTTTAACTCCAGTCCTGGAGGGCCGCAGTGTCTGCAGGTTTAACTCCAGTCCTGGAGGGCCGCAGTGTCTGCGGGTTTAACTCCAGTCCTGGAGGGCCGCAGTGTCTGCGGGTTTAACTCCAGTCCTGGAGGGCCGCAGTGTCTGCGGGTTTAACTCCAGTCCTGGAGGGCCGCAGTGTCTGCGGGTTTAACTCCAGTCCTGGAGGGCCGCAGTGTCTGCAGGTTTAACTCCAGTCCTGGAGGGCCGCAGTGTCTGCAGGTTTAACTCCAGTCCTGGAGGGCCGCAGTGTCTGCAGGTTTAACTCCAGTCCTGGAGGGCCGCAGTGTCTGCAGGTTTAACTCCAGTCCTGGAGGGCCGCAGTGTCTGCAGGTTTAACTCCAGTCCTGGAGGGCCGCAGTGTCTGCGGGTTTAACTCCAGTCCTGGAGGGCCCCAGTGTCTGCAGGTTTAACTCCAGTCCTGGAGGGCCGCAGTGTCTGCAGGTTTAACTCCAGTCCTGGAGGGCCGCAGTGTCTGCAGGTTTAACTCCAGTCCTGGAGGGCCGCAGTGTCTGCAGGTTTAACTCCAGTCCTGTAGGGCCGCAGTGTCTGCAGGTTTAACTCCAGTCCTGGAGGGCCGCAGTGTCTGCAGGTTTAACTCCAGTCCTGTAGGGCCGCAGTGTCTGCAGGTTTAACTCCAGTCCTGGAGGGCCGCAGTGTCTGCAGGTTTAACTCCAGTCCTGGAGGGCCGCAGTGTCTGCGGGTTTAACTCCAGTCCTGGAGGGCCGCAGTGTCTGCGGGTTTAACTCCAGTCCTGGAGGGCCGCAGTGTCTGCGGGTTTAACTCCAGTCCTGGAGGGCCGCAGTGTCTGCAGGTTTAACTCCAGTCCTGGAGGGCCGCAGTGTCTGCAGGTTTAACTCCAGTCCTGGAGGGCCGCAGTGTCTGCAGGTTTAACTCCAGTCCTGGAGGGCCGCAGTGTCTGCAGGTTTAACTCCAGTCCTGGAGGGCCGCAGTGTCTGCAGGTTTAACTCCAGTCCTGGAGGGCCGCAGTGTCTGCAGGTTTAACTCCAGTCCTGGAGGGCCGCAGTGTCTGCAGGTTTAACTCCAGTCCTGGAGGGCCACAGTGTCTGCAGGTTTAACTCCAGTCCTGGAGGGCCACAGTGTCTGCGGGTTTAACTCCAGTCCTGGAGGGCCGCAGTGTCTGCGGGTTTAACTCCAGTCCTGGAGGGCCGCAGTGTCTGCAGGTTTAACTCCAGTCCTGCAGGGGCCGCAGTGTCTGCGGGTTTAACTCCAACCTCACAGCCATCGTTGGCAAGACACTCACCTGTTTGAGCTGGGTCTCGGAGTTGACATGCACGTCACAGATCTCACAGAAGAACGTTTTGTTCTGAAGGCCTGTGATGAGCTGGGTAGGAGAAGCCAACCGACCTTTGACCCCTTGCCTGGGGAAGGACTTGATGGCCCCCCCACCGCTTCGAGCCTCGAGCATCGTCTTGTGCTTCGTGCCTGAGCAGGGGGTCAAAGGTCACATCACAGATAATCACACACGTCAAGGTTAGTCTGTTTTCCCAGGTTGAGCCCAGTGACAAAGGGAAAACTCCATACGTTAGACATGACTCTTGTTTAAAACGTGCTCCATGACACAGAATATACATTATCACCTCAGTCTGACAAGGGCTGCTCCATGGGACACTGTGTACCTGTCTCTAATCATCTCATCTGCTAAAAGTTGGTAAAGGATATTTAAAAAATATTTATATATTTTACCTTTATCTTACCAGGAAATAGTCCCACTGAGATTTACATCTCTTTTACAAGGGAGTCCTGGCCCAAATGGCAAACATTTTTAGAAATAACAAAAATGTTGCATAACACACAGCAAGACACAGAAAAACATTTTGGTAAAACAAGTGCATACAGTGTCCATTGTATCGCTCGCCGATAAACAGTTAAAAATATTCTAAAGGTATCTGTGTATTAAGCTGGATTTTCATGTGATCTCAATGCATATGGATTTGTATTTGTCCACTAGCACAGAACTTAAATACGGTGGGAGCTGACCAAGGACAGCTTTATAAATCAAAAGTAACCAATGGTATTGCCTACGGGCTGAGAGTGAGGACAGACCAGCTTTCAGATACAGGGTGCAGTGTGCAATAAGTGGAGTCAGTCATGAGCCTTAATGCTGCATGATAGACACTGTCCAATGAGCTCAAACAGGTTTTACTTGCACGCATGTAAACAGCATCTCCATAATCAATCACTGACAAAAAAGTTGTTTTCTAGCCTGAAATGAAAAACATTAGCTAACAATGTTAGCTTGTTAGCCAATCTCATTGGCAGCTAGCAAAGTTGATGGACTAACATTAGGTAACTTGACATTATTTTGACAACTTAAGATACCCCACAAACTGTTTTAACATCAGCTATCTTAAACAAAGTTTATCCACTGTTATATAGCTTGCTATCTAGCAAGATTGCGAGCCAATCCATTTGCAGGTATGTTAGCCAGTGTTATACGTATTTAGTTTACTTTTGTTGCATGAACTATTGGTGCCATGGGTCCACATTAGACAGGCATCGGAATTTCATAAGTATAAAATTTGTTAACATACTTGTGAATATATAGCTAGTTCGCTTGCTAGCAAGCTATATAACAGTGGATCAACTTCTTTAAGATAACTGACGTACATACAGCAGGTTTTGGCAGACGAGCAGCTGAGATGATGACTTATACAAACTGTGATGTGAAGCACAAGATTTGGCCATAGAGTAGCACTGACGCAGGATGATGACACGGTGTGTATTGCTGGTGCGGGATGATGACACGGTGTGTACCACAGATGCAGGATGATGACACGGTGTGTATTGCTGGCGCGGGATGATGACTCACCACTGTTGTGTGCGTCCAGTTGGGAGGTGGAGTTGACGGCCACCCTGCAGAGGGAGCAGTACAGCAGCCTCCTGGCCTTCTCCTCCTCCGTCTCCCCCCCCCCTTCCCCCTCCGCCTCCCCAGGGCCGCTGGGACTGACCGCCGAGATGGGGTCAGAGGTCGGCTCCGCTCCCGCTGTGCCACTGCTGCCAGATAGCGCCGCCCCTGTGGTGGGAGGGGAGACTGCTCTGCAGTCTAGAGGAGAACAGCCCTGGGCTTTACTCTCGGGTGCACCTTACCCACACGTGCACTCAAGACCGTGAACGTTCGCTAACATTCAACTAACGTTCGCTAACATTCAACTCACGTTTGCTAACATTCAACTAACGTTTGCTAATATTCAACTAACGTTCGCTGACAGTTTGGAAAGGTTGTGCGCGGCGAGTGAAAATGGCTGTGGATGGGAAAACGTCAGAGAGAACAGAAGCTGTGATAATGCACAATATTACATCAGTGTAATGTTTGTTTTTACCTTTTTAAAAAAGCAGCTAATCAGCTAGCTGGCATTGTTAGACCCAGGTGGTGTCGGTTTGTTAAAGAGGCGTTGATGGTGCAGTAAATGGGATGTTGATTTAAGTGGTTCAGCGGTGACCGTGTGCAGTGTCAGTGTGCAGGAGCCTCACCGGAGCCCTGGGGGCTGGGGAGGGGGGCCGCGGGGGGGGCCTTCCTGGCCGTTTCCTTGGTGACCACGTGAGCGTCCGGAGCCTCCAGAACACGCAGCTTCCTGGCGTGACGAGTGCCTCTGAAGTGTGCCAACGCCTGCTTCTGCAGGGTCATGTGATCATACTGCACTGGGTCATGTGATCATACTGCACTGGGTCATGTGATCATACTGCACTGGGTCATGTGATCATGGAGTGCAGGGTCATGTGATCAGGGAGTTCAGGGTCATGTGATCATGGAGTGCAGGGTCATGTGATCAGGGAGTTCAGGGTCATGTGATCATGGGCCAGCCTATAGCCGAGTGGCTAAGGCGCTTGACTGAAAGTTCGAGCCACCAGTGTAGTGTAGCCACAATAAGATCAGAGCAGCTGTAGGGCCCCTGAGCAAGGCCCTTAACCCCCCATTGCACCAGGGAGGATTGGACCCTGCTTAGTCTAATCAACTGTGAGTGGCTCTGGATAAAAACATCAGCTAAATAACTGTTGTTCCCAGATGGAAGGTCACACGTGTGAAATGACTGGTTGGTGACTCACCTCGGAGTTGAACCTGAGCTGGCACAGGGCACAGGACACCAGATGTTTGCTCTTGTGGGGGGGTGGGGGTGCAAGGGCAGACAGGCCCAGAGTTTGGCTCAGTATGGCTTTCTGAACTGGGTCCATCTGCACAGAACACAACCGCACAGTTACCCTGGAGTTAGCCACAGCTAAACACAGTCACCTGCAGGCACACTCCCTTTCTCTCTCTCTCACACACACACACTCACACACACAGTGTTGTACTTACACACATCCTCCTGCAGACTAACCCAGCCTTCCAGCAGCGCAAAGCAGACCCCGGCTCCGTACCTGACACCCCCAGCACAGCCTGGAGAAAACAGAACAACATCACTCACCTGTACACTCACAACACATCATTCACCTGTACACTCACCTGTACACTCACAACACATCATTCACCTGTACACTCACCTGTACACTCACAACACATCATTCACCTGTACACTCACCTGTACACTCACAACACATCATTCACCTGTACACTCACCTGTACACTCACAACACATCATTCACCTGTACACTCACCTGTACACTCACAACACATCATTCACCTGTACACTCACCTGTACACTCACAACACATCACTCACCTGTACACTCACCTGTACACTCACAACACATCATTCACCTGTACACTCACCTGTACACTAACAGCAGATCACTCACCTGTACACTCACCTGTATGCTCACCTGTACACTCACAACACGTCACTCACACACAAAGGAGTTTGTATGAGTTATCTGTAATGTGTTGGCAGCTCAATTCAGAGGAAAAGCTGGCCAAACTCATTTAAACAACTGTGTGTGTGTGTGTCTGTCTGTCTTTAAACAACACCCCCCCCAGTTCAGTCATTTAGTGAGCACAGAGAGTGGGGGGGGGTGCAGGCCAATGCTGATTGGTGCAGAGTCACCGGCTGCTTCCTCATACAATGTATCAATATCACCTGCACTGCTGTGAGAAAGAGCCCCACAATATGGCTCCTTAAATCAACTGCTTGACTGGTTCAGTGCTATAGACAAGTGCGATTCATCCTGCTGTCCATCACTAAATATTCCACTTATATATGATACATAATTAGATATTAGTTTATAGTATGTAAATCTAGTAGCAGGCCATTGCTTTATTACTGCAATTATAGCATAATGTTTATAAATACACACAATAAATGATTTATAATTTGAATATATATAATTTGAACATAAACTCAATTCAACAAAGACCTAATTTATTTATATTTTTGTAATAAAAAGATAACTGTGAGAGATTGGTACAATTGAGTGAGAGGAGATTGTATGGGCTATCTGTAATGTCTGGGCAGCTCATTTCTGTTGAAAAGCCAAACTCATCTAAACAACACCCCTCCCTTCCCCACTCACAAAGCAACTTTCCCTCCAAAATGGTAGCCAATCAAATAATCCCTGCATTCCCTCCAGAAGAATAGGCAATCAATCAAATCCCTGCATCAGCACTCCTTTGCATCTGCCCAGCAAGAGCAACTTTCCCTCCAAAATTGTAACAAACAAAAACAAACAACAACAAAAAATCTTCCAATCAGGAAAATCAGTAATCAGTCAGGGGGGCAGAGGGACAGAGAGCAAAGACACAAACACACAACACGTATTTTGCGTGGTTTACCCCATAAATGAGGACCTCTCAGATCTGCACACAGCTCTATACAAGGCCCCGGATGCCATTAAAAGAAGAAAAACATTTTGGCTGGTCCTCACTTGAAAGGTCCCAGTACTCATGTCAGTCCTCATTACTAGTGCAATCTGAACACACACACACACACACACACTCACACACTCACATACACACACGCGCACACACACACTCACGCACTCACACACACACACCAAGCACACACACACACACTCACACACACACACACTCACACACACACCCTCACACACACTCACACACACCAAACACACATACACACACACTCACACACTGCCAACACACACACACGCGCACACACACACGCACACACACGCTCTCACACACCACCAACACACATACACACTTACACACACCACACACACTCACACACTCACACACACACACACACACACACTCACACACTCACACACACACTCACACACACTCACACACTGCCAACACACACACACACGCACACACACACACACGCTCTCACACACCACCAACACACATACACACTCACACACACCACACACACTCACACACTGGCAACACACACACACACACACACACACATACACACTCTTACACACACACACACACACACACTCACACTCATCTTAACACCATCGCACACACACACACACTCACACTCATCTTAACACCATCGCAAACGCTACTGAACCAAAACGCAGGTGTAAATATCATCAGATTGCAACAGGCCTTAACACCTGCCTTGTGAATTTGACAAAAGCTATATATATTTTATGCCTCCATCAAACACCTTTTATTTAAACTCTCAGGACTACATGAATAAAAACAGGCACACTGAATGTTATTCATTAGGAGAGGTTAATGATTAAGACGTTTGGGCATGCGGCCTTCATCAGTGAAATGGTGTTCTGCTCACTGCCTCACAACCTCAGCTCAGAATGCCTCACAGGTTAATGAAACAGGAATTGAGAGCAGATCCTTCTAGAACGTAGTACCTGAATTCTCATCTACCCACCTCTGTTTTTAACCCAAAGGGCTAAACTAATAACAGCGCAATCCATTCTAATTTCAAATGTGCTCCAACTTCTGCTATAGTTCACGCGACACACACACACTCACACACACACTCTCTTTCTCACACTCACACACACTCACTCACACACACACACTCTCTTTCTCACACTCACACACTCACACACACTCACTCACACACACACACTCTCTTTCTCACACACACACTCTCACACACACACATACTCTCTTTCTCACACACACACACTCTCTGTCTCACACACACACTCTCACACACACACATACTCTCTTTCTCACACACACACACTCTCTTTCTCACACACACACTCTCACACACACACACAAGAATATGTTCGCTTGGACATGAGCTCCCTTGGGAAAGAGATTCTGGTCTCATAAATAAACAGAAAAAACAGATGTTTATAGGGGAAGTAATGCACTCTAATGGTGAAATGTTCTCTCATCAAAGCTGATTCAAAGACAGAAATTTGATCTGGGTGACAGCGCTGTGTGTCAGACGTGGGTCAAACACGTCATTGTTCTGGATTCAAATACTTTTCTGTGCTCAAATTGGAAATTGCCCCAACCAAGAGGACCAGAATGTGGGTTCGCACGTTTTGAGTATTTTATATTTCCTAGGTTCTAATACATCAGACAAGCTCAGTTAAGCATAGAAAAGTATTTGAATCCAAAACAATTACGTATTTGATGCATGTTAATCGTGAATTAACATGATAACTGCAATTTAAACCTGTTAAAAATGTAATTTGCAGGATATGTGTGTATGGAATTAACTAAAAAAGCCCTTCAGAGGAACAGAACCGGTCATGTGACCCAGGAGCAGACGTACCCCAGTCATGTGATGCAGGAGCAGACGTACCCCAGTCATGTGACCCAGGAGCAGACGTACCCCAGTCATGTGACCCAGGAGCAGACGTACCCCAGTCATGTGATGCAGGAGCAGACGTACCCCAGTCATGTGACCCAGGAGCAGACGTACCCCAGTCATGTAACCCAGGAGCAGACGTACCCCAGTCATGTGATGCAGGAGCAGACGTACCCCAGTCATGTGACCCAGGAGCAGACGTACCCCAGTCATGTGATGCAGGAGCAGACGTACCCCAGTCATGTGATGCAGGAGCAGACGTACCCCAGTCATGTGACCCAGGAGACATACCGTGCTGAAGTGGGGGAGGAGTCCGATGGGGGCGGAGTCCAGGGGGGCGGAGTCCAGGGGGAAGGGCAAGAAGGGTTTCATATGGAGGGAGGGCGTGGCCATGGGCAGGGCGGTGACATCATGAGAGGGCGTGGCTGCAGGCAGGGCGGTACGCACCAGGGTGGAGAGAACCGAGCTCTGACACGGGTTACCTGTACAGGTGAGGGGGGGGCGGAGTCTTATTTCGTGTCTTCAGTCTTATTTATACATGACCCTCGCAACAAGTGTCGTACGGCAAAAACGCCACAACTCTCTCACACACACACACACACACACACACACACACACACACACACACACACTCACACACATACACACACACACACTCACACACATACACACACTCACACACACCCACACGCTCACACGCACCCACACACACTCACACACACCCACACACACCCACACGCTCACACACACCATCAATTTCATCATAACTCATAGACCCATTTGTTGGATTTAGGTTTTCAGGTGATTAAAACAACAAGAACAGCAGCTGTGCACCAGTCTGAATGAAGGCAGCTAATCCAGGCTGTGGCACGGGAGAAGGAGGAGTGGTCATCTGTCCATCTGCTTCCCTTTCCTCTCGGGGATCAGGGCTGAGGTTCGGTGTGGTTATACAAGTCGATGAGGCCTAAAATGTCCTCTGTCCAGGGTGATTTAACACGGAATAGCTCTGACACAAACCAGACCAGCCAGGAGATGGCCAGTGTGGAGAGATGGTACAACAACAACAAGTGGAAAACTCTCTCTCTCTCCCGGGTTAAAGCGTTCAGCGTGAAAATGGTCTTTATATGCCACGGTCACCGAATGAAACTCAGAGGCTTTGATGCTGATCGGCCCCGCTCAAAGACAGGGTCAAAGGTGCAGGTTTAAAAAGAGCTGACCTCATCCTGCACTTTTCCCAGAATCCCAACCATCTGCCCAAACATCTGCCGCTCCGACCCCTCTGGAACTCCCTCTCAAACACAGCCCTGTCCTGCCCTAACACAGCCCAGCCCCGCCCTAACACAGCCCCGTCCTGCCCTAACACAGCCCCGTCCTGCCCTAACACAGCCCCGCCCTAACACAGCCCCGTCCTGCCCTAACACAGCCCCGTCCTGCCCTAACACAGCCCCGTCCTGCCCTAACACAGCCCAGCCCCGCCCTAACACAGCCCCGTCCTGCCCTAACACAGCCCCGTCCTGCCCTAACACAGCCCAGCCCCGCCCTAACACAGCCCCGTCCTGCCCTAACACAGCCCCGTCCTGCCCTAACACAGCCCCGCCCTAACACAACCCAGCCCCGCCCTAACACAGCCCCGTCCTGCCCTAACACAGCCCCGCCCTAACACAACCCAGCCCCGCCCTAACACAACCCCGCCCTGCCCTAACACAGCCCCGTCCTGCCCTAACACAGCCCCGCCCTAACACAACCCAGCCCCGCCCTAACACAACCCCGCCCTGCCCTAACACAGCCCCGTCCTGCCCTAACACAGCCCCGTCCTGCCCTAACACAGCCCCGCCCTAACACAGCCCCGTCCTGCCCTAACACAGCCCCGTCCTGCCCTAACACAGCCCCGTCCTGCCCTAACACAGCCCCGTCCTGCCCTAACACAGCCCCGCCCCGCCCTAACACAGCCACGTCCTGCCCTAACACAGCCCCGTCCTGCCCTAACACAGCCCCGCCCCGCCCTAACACAGCCCAGCCCCGCCCTAACACAGCCCCGTCCTGCCCTAACACAGCCCCGTCCTGCCCTAACACAGCCCCGCCCGCCCTAACACAGCCGCCCTAACACAGCCCCGCCCTAACACAACCCCGCCCCGCCCTAACACAGCCCCGCCCTAACACAACCTCGCCCTAACACAACCCCGCCCCGCCCTAACACAGCCCCGCCCCGCCCTAACACAGCCGCCCTAACACAGCCCCGCCCTAACACAACCCCGCCCCGCCCTAACACAGCCCCGCCCTAACACAGCCCCGCCCAAAGAGAACGGAGTCCCGCGTGTCTTGGGAATAACTGAGGCCTGTAGAGACAGCCAAATGAACACCAGGGTGATTAGTCCTGCTCTAGTGAACACCAGGGTGATTAGTCCTGCTCTAGTGAACACCAGGGTGATTAGTCCTGCTCTAATGAACACCAGGGTGATTAGTCCTGCTCTAATGAACACCAGGGTGATTAGTCCTGCTCTAGTGAACACCAGGGTGATTAGTCCTGTTCTAATGAACACCAGGGTGATTAGTCCTGCTCTAGTGAACACCAGGGTGATTAGGCCTGCTCTAATAAACACCAGGGTGATTAGTGCTGCTCTAATGAACACCAGGGTGATTAGGCCTGCTCTAGTGAACACCAGGGTGATTAGTCCTGCTCTAGTGAACACCAGGGTGATTAGTCCTGCTCTAATGAACACCAGGGTGATTAGTCCTGCTCTAATGAACACCAGGGTGATTAGTCCTGTTCTAATGAACACCAGGGTGATTAGTCCTGCTCTAATGAACACCAGGGTGATTAGTCCTGCTCTAATGAACACCAGGGTGATTAGTCCTGCTCTAATGAACACCAGGGTGATTAGTGCTGCTCTAATGAACACCAGGGTGATTAGTCCTGCTCTAGTGAACACCAGGGTGATTAGTCCTGTTCTAATGAACACCAGGGTGATTAGTCCTGCTCTAATGAACACCAGGGTGATTAGGCCTGCTCTAGTGAACACCAGGGTGATTAGTCCTGCTCTAGTGAACACCAGGGTGATTAGTCCTGCTCTAATGAACACCAGGGTGATTAGTCCTGCTCTAATGAACACCAGGGTGATTAGTCCTGCTCTAGTGAACACCAGGGTGATTAGTCCTGCTCTAGTGAACACCAGGGTGATTAGTCCTGCTCTAGTGAACACCAGGGTGATTAGTCCTGCTCTAATGAACACCAGGGTGATTAGGCCTGCTCTAGTGAACACCAGGGTGATTAGTCCTGCTCTAGTGAACACCAGGGTGATTAGTCCTGCTCTAATGAACACCAGGGTGATTAGTCCTGCTCTAATGAACACCAGGGTGATTAGTCCTGCTCTAGTGAACACCAGGGTGATTAGTCCTGTTCTAATGAACACCAGGGTGATTAGTGCTGCTCTAGTGAACACCAGGGTGATTAGTCCTGTTCTAATGAACACCAGGGTGATTAGTCCTGCTCTAGTGAACACCAGGGTGATTAGTCCTGCTCTAGTGAACACCCCAGGGTGGATTGTTTGAGGAATTCCGCAGGCGGAATATCACACCACTCTCCCACGAGAAAGACGATCAGCGTCTCATTCAGATCATTACACTACATCACACTACACTACATTACACTACATTACATTACACTACACTACACTACATTACATTACATTACATTACATTACACTACACTACACTACATTACACTACATGACATTACACTACATTACATTACACTACACTACACTACATTACATTACACTACACTACATTACACTACATTACACTACATTACATTACATTTCACAGACAGTTTTATCCAAAGTGACATACAAAACAGTGCATATCATATTAGTCACACTCCTCACACCCCTGGGGGATTAGCCCTGCTCTGACACACTCCTCACACCCCTGGGGGATTAGTCCTGCTCTGACACACTCCTCACACCCCTGGGTGATTAGCCCTGCTCTGACACACTCCTCACACCCCTGGGTGATTAGGCCTGCTCTGACACACTCCTCACACCCCTGGGTGATTAGGCCTGCTCTGACACACTCCTCACACCCCTGGGGGATTAGTCCTGCTCTGACACACTCCTCACACCCCTGGGTGATTAGTCCTGCTCTGACACACTCCTCACACCCCTGGGTGATTAGCCCTGCTCTGACACACTGCAGGACAGAGATGTGTTAACATGGGGAGAAGATGACCACACAGAACCAACAGAACCTTTCACTGCTAGAACACCATTACAGAACAAGCAGAACCCTTTACTATTAGAACCCATCAAGCTCACTGCGTTGTTAATAGAGCTGTCCTGATTATTATATTTCAGAATGAACAGTGATAGAGACACACACTTATACATTCATACTTATTCATACATTCTCTCTCTCTCTCTCTCTCTCTCTCACACACACACACACACACTTATACATGCATACTCTCTCTCTCTCACACACACACACACACACACACTTATACATTCACACTCTCTCTCTCTCTCTCACACACACACTCACACTTATACATTGACACTCTCTCACACACACACACACTTATACATTCACACTCTCTCTCTCTCACACACAAACAAACCTTTGTAGGATAAATTAAATAAGATGACACTGCTTGTATACAACAAATAAAAATAAATAAATAGGCCTGTAGGCCAACATATTAACATTGCATTCTTTCATATAATCAATAAAAACATTCTATCATATAATCAATAAAAACATTCTATCATATAATTAATAAAAACATTCTATCGCGTCGTAGGCTGTTGGTTATTAGGCCTCCCACCAGAGGTTCAGTGAAAGGAACACAAGCACGCAAATGTTCTGAGCGAGGATGTTTACGGTTCCTGTGGAAGTGTAACGCAAGTTATTTCCCTGCTTTTTGTTTCCAGGACAGAAAGGCTGTCCCGGCACCACAACATCTAAACAAGTTACCCCCGCGTTTTCATTCCTGCAGGACAAACAACAAACTGGCAGTTTGCTGAGTATTTAACGTCTGTATGAAGATAGAAAAAGATGAATGGACAGATTTCAGGGCGAGTTTAAGCTTAGCCCTGTACTGAGTGAGTTTTGTACAAAGAAATCTCTCCACCGAGTGCAGACCTGGCGGAGAAGGTCAAAGGTCAAAGGTCAGGCCACATCCCCAGCCCAGAGGGGCGCAGGCAGCACTGGAGCTGTCCTTCATTCAAACAGTGAACAGAAGCGAGTGCTGGCCCGTTACCATCTGGAAAACTTGAAAATTAACCCGTAAATGTGGCATGAGTAAAAGTTTAAGCACAGTTAATACTTGCTTGAGTCCTTGTAGAATAGTCAGATAACATGACTTTTACAAAGCAGGGGACGGTGATAAGAATGACCTTTTCCCCCGTCAGAAACAGGAAATGGAATGGAAGGCAAACGGGTGAAGATCTGGAACTGCCCATGAGACTGCACAGGTATGCAAAGCCAAACCCACAGCTCACTGCAAACAACCTGCAGAAAGATCTCAGTGCAAACGACCGGCAGAAAGACCTCACTGCAAACGACCTGCAGAAAGACCTCACTGCAAACGACCTGCAGAAAGATCTCAGTGCAAACGACCTGCAGAAAGATCTCAGTGCAAACGACCTGCAGAAAGACCTCACTGCAAACGACCTGCAGAAAGACCTCACTGCAAATGACCTGCAGAAAGACCTCACTGCAAACGACCTGCAGAAAGACCTCACTGCAAATTACCTGCAGAAAGACCTCACTGCAAACGACCTGCAGAAAGACCTCACTGCAAACGACCTGCAGAAAGACCTCACTGCAAACGACCTGCAGAAAGATCTCACTGGAAACGACCTGCAGAAAGATCTCACTGGAAACTACCTGCAGAAAGACCTCACTGCAAACGACCTGCAGAAAGACCTCACTGCAAACAACCAGCAGAAAGATCTCACTGCAAACGACCTGCAGAAAGATCTCACTGCAAACGACCTGCAGAAAGATTCAGTTGACACAGAAGTCATGAGGTGCTGGTCCACTGTGAAGCGATGCTGACACAAAACCGATCTCCTTGGAAGGGCCGTTTGAAGAAAACCTTTTCTGCAAGCTCAAAAGCCAATGTCTGAAGAATGCAACACATCACTAAGATAAGCCAGTGACATTTTAGAACAAAGTACTGTGGCGGATGAGAATAAAACATTAACTCTTTGGCGCAACCACCAGTGATACATTTGGTGAAAAACAGGGGGAGCATTTGAAAAAAATAAGACCTTGCCAACCACTAAGCACGGAGGTGGATCTATTCGGATTGAGAGGTAGGCAACGGCACAAGAAATATTGCGTGGGAGGAAGGAAGAATAGATTCAACTTAATATCAATAAATCCAGGAAGCTATTGTCACAGAGTCAGTGTATAAATTGAAGCTGAAAAGAGCTTGGATATCTCAACAAGATGATGATCCAAAGCATACCTCAAAATAAACCATGAATGACACAAAAGTACAAAAGGATAAGGTTTTGGAATCGCATTCACATTCCCCAGACTTCAGTCCCCACGGTGTGGAAAGATCTCAAACATGCAGCACAAGCAGGAAAACATGACAAGAAAATAAAAACTGTCAGCTCTTCTACAGAAAGACCGTTATCTGTTCTACAGAAAGACTGTTATCTATTCTACAGAAAAACTGGTATCTGTTCTACAGAAAGACCGTTATCTGATCTACAGAAAGACTGCTATCTAGGCTACAGAAAGACCGTTATCTGTTCTACAGAAAGACTGTTATCTATTCTACAGAAAGACTGTTATCTGTTCTACAGAAAGACTGTTATCTATTCTACAGAAAGACTGTTATCTATTCTACAGAAAGACTGTTAGCTGTTCTACAGAAAGGCTGTTATCTGTTCTACAGAAAGACTGTTAGCTGTTCTACAGAAAGACTGTTAGCTGGCTGCCAGAAATCTTTGGGATCTGAGATTTCTGCCCAAAGAGGTGTTACTACGTACCACCAGACAAGGTGGCCAAACTTTCATACTATCCAGATTCAGTGGATAGTATGAAATGTTTTTCAATATGTTCCATTCAGCAACTTAACAGTAATTGTGATTCAAGGCTTGCAGAAGAGTTTGTACCCTGCATGGGGGGTGTTGCACTCAGAAAATCAACAAAATGTGCAATTTGACGAGGGATTCACGAAATGCTGTTTAGTGCGGCTTAATGATGTGACTGATTCAGGGTCTAAACTACAGGTGATTTTTCAGGAGAACAGTGTGCGCTTGGCGTTTGCTCGCCCACGGATGGTAGGCGTTTGCTCGCCCACGGATGGCGGTCTCTGGAATGCGGGCAGGCTAATTGGCGGGATGGGGAATGCACTGATAAGAGGGGACCCGTTCACAGGCCTGAAGCAGAGGCCAAATCCCGGGGCTTTCTAAACGCGGACGCCGTGTTTACCCACGATGCAGAGCAGTCGAGCGCACGTCGATAATCAGCTATCCCCTCCCACTGTGCCTGTCGCGTCTCCGTGGATACAGGCCTGGGGTCCTGAGGTCTGCAGAGGTGGTCTGAAAGAAGCCTGTCCAGAAACCAGGGTGGAAATCACGGCTGATGGTGGGTTTTTAGATGGTATTACTGTTATTTAGCTGATGCTTTTTTCCAAAGCGACTTACAGTTGATTAGATTAAGTTGGGGCCGGTCCCCCCCCCGGAGCGATGTGGGGTTAAGGGCCTTGCTCAAGGGCCCAACAGCTGCACAGATCTTATAGTGAGTAACAGGGGCTTGAATCACCAACCTGATCCCAGTCCCAGCTAAGCACCTCAGCCACATTGTCACATGTGCCATCACATCCGATGGGTTTATAAACACGACCTCACTGCCTGCTTGCTCAGCATGTCTAAACACAGCTGGGATTTAGGGAATGTTCTGACCACAGCTGGGATTTATGGAATATTCTGAACATGGCTGGGATTTATGGAATGTTCTGAACACGGCTGAGATTTAGGGAATGTTCTGAACACGGCTGGGATTTAGGGAATGTTCTGCATACAACTGGGATTTAAGGAATGTTCTGAAAACATCTGGGATTTAGGGAATGTTCTGAATATATCCAGGATTTAGGGAATGTTCTGAACACAGCTGGGATTTAGGGAATGTTCTGCATATAACTGGGATTTAGGGAATGTTCTGGATACATCTGGGATTTAGGGAATGTTCTGGATACATCTGGGGTTTAGGGAATGTTCTGGATACATCTGGGATTTAGGGAATGTTCTGGATACATCTGGGGTTTAGGGAATGTTCTGGATACATCTGGGATTTAGGGAATGTTCTGGATACATCTGGGATTTAGGGAATGTCCTGGATACATCTGGGATTTAGGGAATGTTCTGGATACATCTGGGATTTAGGGAATGTTCTGGATACATCTGGGATTTAGGGAATTTTCTGGATACATCTGGGATTTAGGGAATGTTCTGGAATGATTTGCCCAATGTTTTCTGCTTCCGCCAGTAGAGTGAGTTGGCAGACTGGTTTTGAGCAGTTCCGCATTTTTCCTGTAGGGGGCTGTCAGGGGGTGTAGGCAGTGCATCCTCAGCTAACACATACGCAATTGGAATAGATAGGGTACAATAGGGTACTCTGCAAACCTGCCTTCTTGTCCTCTTGGTTGGCTCAATTGCACCAGGCAGGCTAAATCGAGCACAGAAAAGTTTCTGAATCCACAACAATGACGTATTTGGTGTGAGTGGAGAGCTGGCTTAGACTGCAACTCTCCCAGTGAAGCAAACCCTCAACATAACAACAATAGTCCAATCACAGAGCTCATTAAGTTTCCATGCTAATACCGTGCTATTGTTGTTGGCTTGGCAGCCACTGCTGCATTCCAACTCCAAAACAAAAGAAGAAAATATAAACAAGCTAAATAGCATGTATCACGAAGCAGGATTACGGCGTTCGCTGGATAATTGCCCTGAGTAAAACCTGGATCAGCTCTTTTTACTTCAGTCCATGTTCCAGAATGGGGAGGGTTCTTTGTTTCGGTATCTACTGCCCCTAGGTATCTTAGACCACAGGAAGGGACTGCATTGAGCCTACAGTTAGCATAGCGACCGACTGCCCCTAGCTCTAATTGAGTGATTTACATACCTTCTTCCACAACACAGAATATGGTTTTATTAACATATATCTATGTTGGGCTGATCACCCTTCCACACGACTATCAAACCTATGTGATAATGTTTGTGAAATATTCCCAATGTAGGCACTCGGGACGTAGGCTTAATTTATTTGTTTAGCTGAATCCGGTTTCCAGGGAAACATAAACTGCCGAATTAACCGTAGGCTACAGAATGTTTGTAAGTGAAAACCGTTCCTCTGGGAGTCCAGCCAGGCTCTCAGCTATGATGTTGGCTTTTGACTTTTTTAAACTACGTTTCCTCTTGCTAATCTTAGTATTTAATTGTCCGTGCCTCCATCATACATGATGTTGACTGTCGGGATGATTATATGTTTTATACTAATTAGTTGTCATATTTCCCCATGCAATGTGGGGAAGAATAGTGTTGGATAGGTCGCACCTGGGGAATGTCTACCTCAGTGTGACTTCCTCGTAAAACAACGATTGATGAAGATGAGGAGGTCTGGGATTGACATCAGTGGTGGTGGCACCTCCAATAAAACCCAAGACCGCAAGGCCAGTCGGGGTTAATCCGGAGGATTTTATGCGCCGTTTACACGCACACACGCACACCGCGGTCAGAAACTCTTTACGGCAAACAGAGTGCACGCTACACGAGCGCACGGGACTGACACAGAATCACAGGAAACGAGTGGCTTATAAAATGACTCGTGTGAATCATTCTGTGTCGTTGAGAATGTCATCCCTACACTTACTTTTAGAAACTGCGGGGGATTGTGGCTACGCTGCTCAAGAAAGGTTTGAAATAAAACCCCACGGCTATGCCATCTAATTAGCCTGTGCAGAAGCAAGAGACAATTTCTCAATGTAATTAAAAACAAAAACGTAGGCTGCATCGCAAAGTAAAGCGAATGATAACACCCAATAAAATATTATTACAGTAAGGATGTAAGACCAAAATATTAATATCGATAAACGTTCTACGTATCAGGTTACCAAAATCAGATCCATATGTTTTGACGATGCTCACTATTACAAAATTACATTTTAAATTCAATTATTCAACTGAAGGGAAGTCTGTTTCTGATTTTAAATGAGATTTTAAATTGCCGTTTTTTTAAAAAAAAGGTCGCTGAAGGCGATTGTCCTGGAAAAGACGTGTTTCCAGTTTCAGTATTCCGAACTTGACAGTTTGACTCGTCTTACATCTCCTGTCAATGAAATGCAATGCGTTCTGAACAAGCCAACTTTTGTAGCTGACATGAAACAGAAATCTGTTCCTCTTACGACTGCCCCACAGCGCGGCTGTAAACATATCCACACACAGAAGTAAAAAGATATACATTCCTATTCCTAATCGCACTGATTTATAAAGAACCGAGAGGATCCATTTTAGTTAAACCGATGTTTATGAAGATGATGTCAGTCGCCAATCGTACGAAATCCAGGAATACGTCCACATGCCTCCCCAGGACGACCAGGACCGGAGAACTCACCGAAATACATGCTGCTCTTCATGGGTGAGACATTCACGGAAAACTCCGGCTCTCCCGTCTGGATCCAGCGGGAAGTTCGGCGTGGTGTGGACGGGCGCCACCTCGGACGCGTCTCATTCTACACGAGTTCCGCTCCGCGGTCCGTGGGATGCGCGCTCTCTCTCTCTCTCTCTCTCTCTCTCTCTCTCTCTCTCTCTCTCTCTCTCTCTCTCTCTCTCTCTCTCTTCCTCTCGCTCTCTGTATTAAAAGGTGTGACGGCTCGTACAAGAATGTGGGGATATTTAAGATTATAATTTCATGTAAGTCAATAACTATGTATTATTATTATTATTATTATTATTATTATTATTATTATTATTATTATTATTACTTCAAACAATTTTTTAAAACAATTTAGAAAATAGCCTACTGAAGGTCAGCTGTTCACAGGTGAGAAGGTGTAGGCCTCTCCCCTAACTACTCTCCCCGCTTGCTGGGGCTGGTGGAATGCAGATGAGGATTAGGTGCGATCCGGAGGAGACGCTCTGTACCGTCAGGGACGCGCGCTGTACCGTCAGGGACGCGCGCTGTTGTACCAGCATTACAGACAACCGTCTGACAAATATAACTGCCAATGCCACAGATTCTATAAACGAACCAGATCCTGCTCCTTCTGTCCTCAGGAGGGTCTGCCCGCCAACATGTCTCAGGAGTGACAGTATTTCAGTATTTTGGGACAGCGTGCATGGTTAATAATTTATAATAATTTATAATCATGAGTCATAAAATGTTCATTCCATTCATTTCAATTAGAAACAGTTTCCAAAAGGAGTAAATATCCTGTAATACAACCTTCTCAAATTTTATGAATAACAGACAATCGAGATAGTGAGAGAGAGAGGGAGAGATGGATACAGAGAGAGTGAGTGAGAGACAGAGAGAGAGAGAGGGACACAGAGAGAGTGAGATAGAGAGAGAGGGAGGGACAAAGAGAGAGAGTGTGAGAGACAGAGAGAGAGAGACAGAGAGAGAGTGAGTGAGAGACAGAGAGAGAGGAACAAAGAGTGAGTGAGAGAGAGAGGGAGGGACAGAGAGAGCGAGAGAGAGAGGGAGGGACAAAGAGAGAGAGTGTGAGAGAGGGAGAGAGGGTGAGAGAGAATGAGTGAGAGAGGGAGGGACAAAGAGAGAGAGTGAGTGAGACAGGATGAGTGAGAGAGAGTGAGACACAGAGAGTGCTGAATTAGGCCCAATTATTAAAATACAGAAAAGGGCCATGCATGTTATGAGCATGTAATAATAGCCTAGAATACTTAGACTATAATAACTCATTATAATATGACTCATAATATAACTCATTATAATATGACTCATTATAATACAATATAAGAGCTCAGTCAACAGGTTCTGAACCTCTGTAAGCTAACCAATACAAGCACAAACCAGCATCTACTGAAATACTAACCCTAACCAATACAAGCACAAACCAGCATCTACAGAAATACTAACCCTAACCAACACAAGCACAAACCAGCATCTACAGAAATACTAACCCTAACCAACACAAGCACAAACCAGCATCTACAGAAATACTAACCCTAACCCTAACCAACACAAGCACAAACCAGCATCTACTGAAATACTAACCCTAACCCTAACCAACACAAGCACAAACCAGCATCTACAGAAATACTAACCCTAACCCTAACCAATACATGCACAAACCAGCATCTACTGAAATACTAACCCTAACCCTAACCAACACAAGCACAAACCAGCATCTACTGAAATACTAACCCTAACCCTAACCAACACAAGCACATACCAGCATCTACAGAAATACTAACCCTGACCAATACAAGCACAAACCAGCATCTACTGAAATACTAACCCTAACCCTAACCAATACATGCACAAACCAG
>NC_083768.1:60266529-60276529 GCF_963514075.1 Conger conger | reverse complement strand
ATGGTGGCATGGTGGCATGGTGGCATGGTGGCATGGACGCATGGTCGCATGGTCGCATGGTCGCATGGTCGCATGGTCGCATGGTCGCATGGTCGCATGGTCGCATGGTCGCATGGTCGCATGGTCGCATGGTCGCATGGTCACATGGTCGCATGGTCGCATGGTGGCATGGTCGCATGGACGCATGGTCGCATGGTCGCATGGTCGCATGGTCGCATGGACGCATGGTCACATGGTCGCATGGTCGCATGGTCACATGGTCGCATGGTCGCATGGACGCATGGTCGCATGGTCGCATGGACGCATGGTCACATGGTCACATGGTCACATGGTGGCATGGTCGCATGGTGGCATTTTGAAGAACCGGAGATGGGAAAGCCTGTTTGCTGTTGGGATGAAAACTAAACAAAGGTCCTTTCTCTGCTCCGGGGAACACACACTGACACACATCTGAATTGCACAAAGCACAATAAACCCAGCACATATATCAAAATCAATAAACGTCTGGCGCCGGTTAACGCTGGATAACCAACGATACACAACATCACAGATCTGCAGCCAGAGCCTGCTTCAGCCAAGTGAGGTCACCCTGCTGAAACCCCCCCACAGTGTTTCACAATAACACTTTCCTATTGGCAACACAAGGCCTGCAGGCCAACGTACACACACACACACACACACACACACACACACACTCACACTCACACTCACACTCACACTCACACTCACACACACACACACACACTCACACACACACACTCACACTCACACTCACACTCACACACACACTCACACACTCACACTCACACTCACACTCACACTCACACTCACACTCACACACTCACACTCACACTCACACACACACACTCACACTCACACTCACACACACACACTCACACTCACACACTCACGCTCACACACACAGACACTCACTCACACACTCACATACACAGACACTCACTCACTCACTCACTCACTCACACTCACTCAAACACACTCACTCACACACACTCACTCACACACACTCACTCACACACTCACACTCACACACACACACTCACACACACTCACTCACTCACTCACTCACTCACACTCACTCAAACACACTCACTCACACACACACACACACACACACTCACTCACTCAAACACACTCACACACACACTCACACACTCACTCACTCAAACACACTCACACACACACACTCACACACACTCACACACACACACACACACACACAACCTCACACTCACACACGCACACTCACACTCACACACACACGCACACTCACACACGCACACACATACACTCACACACTCACACACTCACACAAAAATACACTCATACACTCACACTCACACACACACACACACACACACACTCATACACTCACACACACACACACACACACACACACACACACACACTCATACACTCTCACACACAATGCTTTTCTCCCAGTCAAACACATGAAAGGGATGCTTTCTCTTTCCTACGGAGCGTATTTGAAACCACCTTCTTCTTTAAACAGCTTTTTTATTATCTGAGCCTGAAGTGGTCAGTGCTGCTGAAACACTGTGTGCTGCATGAGTTATTCCCCCCAGGAAACAGAGCTCTCCAACATAACAGCAGAGTTTATGGAGTACACATAAATCACACACAAAATGCACAACAGCCACAACAAGAAACATTTTCCTGCCTTTTTCTAAAATGGGCTCTGCTGGAATTGTTTTTCATTGGCTCTGGGAAGGTTAGAAAATTGCTTCTGGTTTCTGATTGGCCCAGGAAAGGGTAAACATTTGCTTCTGGTTTCTGATCGACTCTAAAAAGGGTTGAACATTGCTTCTGGTTTCTACTTGGCTCTGGGAAGGGTTGAACATTGGTTCTGATTGGCTCTGGAAAGGGTTGAACATTGTTTCTGGTTTCTGATTGGCTCAGAAAAGAGTTGAACATTGCTTATTGTTTCTGATGGAGATTGAGTGAGATGGAGACTGAGTGAGATGGAGATTGAGTGAGATGGAGATTGACTGAGATGGAGACTGAGTGAGATGGAGACTGAGTGAGATGGAGATTGAGTGAGATGGAGATTGAGTGAGATGGAGAGTGAGTGAGATGGAGAGTGAGTGAGATGGAGATTGAGTGAGATGGAGACTGAGTGAGATGGAGATTGAGTGAGATGGAGACTGAGTGAGATGGAGACTGAGTGAGATGGAGATTGAGTGAAATGGAGATTGAGTGAGATGGAGATTGAGTGAGTTGGAGAGTGAGTGAGATGGAGATTGAGTGAGATGGAGATTGAGTGAGATGGAGAGTGAGTGAGATGGAGATTGAGTGAGATGGAGACTGAGTGAGATGGAGATTGAGTGAGATGGAGATTGAGTGAGTTGGAGAGTGAGTGAGATGGAGATTGAGTGAGATGGAGACTGAGTGAGATGGAGACTGAGTGAGATGGAGATTGAGTGAAATGGAGATTGAGTGAGATGGAGACTGAGTGAGATGGAGACTGAGTGAGATGGAGATTGAGTGAGTTGGAGAGTGAGTGAGATGGAGATTGAGTGAGATGGAGATTGAGTGAGATGGAGACTGAGTGAGATGGAGATTGAGTGAGTTGGAGACTGAGTGAGATGGAGATTGAGTGAAATGGAGATTGAGTGAAATGGAGATTGAGTGAGATGGAGATTGAGTGAGTTGGAGAGTGAGTGAGATGGAGACTGAGTGAGATGGAGACTGAGTGAGATGGAGACTGAGTGAGTTGGAGAGTGAGTGAGATGGAGATTGAGTGAGATGGAGATTGAGTGAGATGGAGATTGAGTGAGATGGAGATTGAGTGAGATGGAGATTGAGTGAGATGGAGACTGAGTGAGATGGAGACTGAGTGAGATGGAGATTGAGTGAGATGGAGATTGAGTGAGATGGAGATTGAGTGAGTTGGAGACTGAGTGAGATGGAGATTGAGTGAGATGGAGATTGAGTTAATGCAGAATGATGTCAGGATGAACTCTGACTCCACAGCTTGAGCACACGTTCTCTGACCATTTACCTTTGGCCTCTAGTGCAGGTCACTGGCGTGTCTGATGCGGTGTGTGTGGTTTGCAAACCCCCCCCCCCCGCTCTCCTCCCAACCACTTAAACACAGACAGGTGGTGGAGGAGGTGGAGGAAATAAACGAGGTTCACGCTGCATTCTTAAACCTGCTGCAGACAGATGGGAGAGGGGGAATCAGGACGAGAATTACAGACAAGGTTCAATTTTTCTTTTTGACAAATTCTATTTGTGGATTAATGTCACAGTAGAATAATGCACTAGCAGATGCAGTCACTCAGACACACTCACACACTCTCACACACTCGCACACTCACTCACTCACACTCACACACACACACACACACGCTCACACACACACACAGACACTCACTCACTCACACTCACTCAAACACACTCACTTGCACACACACACACACACACACACACACACACACACAGACACACAGTTACACACACTTTGGGGAACTGTGTACAAACTGTGCTCTTTTCCTCAAGACACTGTGCCTATGTACCCACAGCACAACAGAAGCAAGAGAGAGAGAGAGAGAGAGAGAGAGATAGAGAAGGAGGGAGAGAAAGGGGAAGAGTGAGAGAGTGAAAATTGAGAGAACGTGAGAGAGAGAAACAGACTGTATTAGGCACTTGAGTGATGTTTTTGAGTGGATTTCTGTTCTCCTGTTGGTACGTGATAGACCCTTCCCATAATCCCCCTGTGGGCAGACCCTTCCCATAATCCCCCTGTGGGCAGACCCTTCCCATAATGCCCCTGTGGGGGGGCTCCCCAGGCCCGGCCCCAGCGTCCTCTCCTAATTAACCTGCGTTTCAGCAACAACTCATTTTCCATCCTTAATTAAAATGAACTGCTGCCTGTGGACTGCTCACATGTGCGCACGGGCCAAAAAGATTTTTCAATTTCCTTTTTTTTTTTTTTTAATTGGCCACAGAATAAACCCCAAAACAAACAAGACTTCACATTCTTAGTGGAGATAAGAGCTCTCCAAATGTGTCCGTCCCAGAACGTCTCCCACAGACTCATTCATACACGTCTCTGCAGTGCAGGGGGATTTCAGGACAACTAGGGGAGAGTGATGAACCAATTACAGAAATTACCCACTCACACACACTCACACACACACACACACACACACACACACACACACACACACACACTCACACACACACTCACACACTCACACACACATACACACTACAAACATTAAAAATAAAAAGTGTGATTTCATGACAGCCATTTCAAACACAAACTACTGCTGAACATTTTATTATTTTTTAAACACGAAAACATTTCGTTTTCTTTTCTTTAGCACTTGAGAAATCGGGCCCGGATGAAGGCAGCCAGCAGGGCTGATTCTGAGTCACTGAAACACAACAGAAAAGCTGTTTGTATTTGGCACTCCCCATGTGCAGTTACACCACAACAATTTCATTACAAAATACAGTAACTGGTGCGTCTCTAAGGTTGCCCAGATGACATGCACAACACAAACCATAACCTAACCCAATTCAGCCCTTAACCTAACCCAATTCAGCCCTTAACCTAACCCAATTCAGCCCTTAACCTAACCCAATTCAGCCGTTAACCTAAAACCAATTCAGCCCTTAACCTAACCCAATTCAGCCCTTAACCTAACCCAATTCAGCCCTTAACCTAACCCAATTCAGCCGTTAACCTAAAACCAATTCAGCCGTTAACCTAGCCCAATTCAGCCCTTAACCTAAACCCAATTCAATGCTTAACCCAACACAAATTCAGCCCTAAACTAACCCAAATTAAGCCTTTACACAAAGGCTAACATTACCCAAATGAATCTAAATTCAACTCTTAACCTAACCCATATTTAGCTCTTAACTGCTACTATCTGCAAGCACATGAGCATTATGTTAAACTGTACTCCCTCCAGGTCAAATGCTGGCTAAAGTGCGATCCTGTTCCTGAGCCAGCCGCTGGGACTGAACGCTGTTTTTAATTTCAGCCTGATGCGCTGTGAATGAGTCACCGAGTCCCGGCCTCTCCCAGACTTTTTCCAAAAAGAGTCTCGTCCAGAAGCCGCCAAATTTCCAGGCTGGGAATCCTGGGCTGTGATGGAGGAGCTGCGGCAGTCCAACCTTCTCTCAGGGACCCCGCGGGATCATGGGATATATGCGCATCGGTTTAATCCGATTGGCTGCTGGCTCGGAGCCGGTGTGGGGAAGGAGAGAGCCACATTCCGAAAGTCTGACAGGACACTAAAACACAGCCCTGCAGACAGGCCCAGAGACTAAGAGTGTGGACCCAGGGGAACTCAATCAAGCGCAGAACACACTGAGACACAGATGGACAGCTGGCCCAGGGGAACTCAATCAAACACAGAACACACTGAGACACAGATGGACCTGACCCAGGGGAACTCAATCAAACACAGAACACACTGAGACACAGATGGACCTGGCCCAGGGGAACTCAATCAAACACAGAACACACTGAGAAACAGATGGACAGCTGGCCCAGGGGAACTCAATCAAACACAGAACACACAGAGATACCGATGGACCCGGCCCAGGGAAACTCAATCAAACACAGAACACACTGAGAAACAGATGGACCTGGCCCAGGGGAGCTCAATCAAACACAGAACACACTGAGACACAGATGGACCCAGCCCAGGGGAACTCAATCAAACACAGAACACACTGAGAAACAGATGGACCCAGCCCAGGGGAACTCAATCAAGCACAGAACACACTGAGACACAGATGGACCTGACCCAGGGGAACTCAATCAAACACAGAACACACTGAGACACAGATGGACCTGGCCCAGGGGAACTCAATCAAACACAGAACACACTGAGAAACAGATGGACAGCTGGCCCAGGGGAACTCAATCAAACACAGAACACACAGAGATACCGATGGACCCGGCCCAGGGAAACTCAATCAAACACAGAACACACTGAGACACCGATGGACCCGGCCCAGGGAAACTCAATCAAACACAGAACACACTGAGAAACAGATGGACCTGGCCCAGGGGAGCTCAATCAAACACAGAACACACTGAGACACAGATGGACCCAGCCCAGGGGAACTCAATCAAACACAGAACACACTGAGAAACAGATGGACCCAGCCCAGGGGAACTCAATCAAACACAGAACACACAGAGACACAGATGGACCTGGCCCAGGGGAGCTCAATCAAACACAGAACACACTGAGACACCGATGGACCCAGCCCAGGGAAACTCAATCAAACACAGAACACACTGAGACACTGATGGACAGCTGGCCCAGGGAAACTCAATCAAACACAGAACACACAGAGACACCGATGGACCCGACCCAGGGAAACTCAATCAAACACAGAACACACTCAGACACCGATGGACCCGGCCCAGGGAAACTCAATCAAACACAGAACACGCTGAGACACCGATGGACCCGGCCCAGGGAAACTCAATCAAACACAGAACACACTGAGAAACAGATGGACCCAGCCCAGGGGAACTCAATCAAACACAGAAGGTTAGGGTACAGGGGTGTTGGTGTTAGGGTTTGGGTATAGGGGTCTTGGTGTTAGTACTAGGGTACAGGGGTGTTAGGGTTAGGATTGGGATTGGGGTTAGGGTACAGGTTGTTTTACTGGTTTTTAAATTTCTTTTACATTTTAAAATTCTTTTTCCTTTTTAAAACACACTCAATAACTCAAAATAATGATTTTAACAAAAGCAAGCACTCGACAAACTAGACAACAATTGTAAATTAAATGAACCATAACTTTAAACAAAAGTGTGCAATCAGATGATTAACAAATGAAAAACAAGTCTTTAGAAAATCATATCAAGACAAAAGGAAAACAACAAAGTGGGTTTTTAAGAAAGCCCAAATCGGGCAAGAATACTTAAAAGGGTCCATTTAGGGTTAGGGTACAGGGGTGTTAGGGTTAGGATTGGGATTGGGGTTAGGGTACAGGGGTGTTAGGGTTAGGATTGGGGTTAGGGTACAGGGGTATTAGGGTTAGGGTTGGGGTTAGGGTACAGGGGTGTAAGGGTTAAGGTACAGGGGAGTTAGGGTTGGGGTTAGGGTACAGGGGTGTTAGGGGTTGGATTGGGGTTAGGGTACAGGGGTGTTAGGGTTAGGATTGGGGTTAGGGTACAGGGGTGTAAGGGTTAGGGTACAGGGGTGTTAGGGTTAGGGTTGGGGTTAGGGTACAGGGGTGTAAGGGTTAGGATTGGGGTTAGGGTACAGGGGTGTAAGGGTTAGGGTACAGGGGTGTTAGGGTTAGGGTTGGGGTTAGGGTACAGGGGTGTAAGGGTTAGGATTGGGGTTAGGGTACAGGGGTGTTAGGTAAGTAAGAAATCTTTATTTCCCAAGTTGTCCCATATTAGGGCCTCTTGGGAAATAAAAGTTTGCACTGGCCATTCAGGGTACTGAAGCCTTTAAGTAGGAAGAATTTGGTCCCTCTTGTAAATCAGGCAATCAGAGATAAACCAGAATAAATCAGGTAATCGAAGACAAACCAGAATAAATCAATAAAATAAAGAAGATCACACCCAAAGTCATTTTTATGCTGAAATGTTTTTAATCTTAATATTTATTACTCTAAAATGCAATAGAACATTAAACAAAATAGTACATTTTCTAAGATGAATATTAATAATTATATTTGAATATGTCATGAATACATAAACAATGATTTCAAGAGGAGAAAAAACAACAACCTCCACTCATTGGAACCATTATGACATCAGAGGAGAATGCGCGTGTGATTGGTTCAGGTCAGCGAGTCATAAAGAACCATGTAACATTGGGCAGCATGGAAGCCTGGAAGTGACTGGTGTTGGACCAGTGACTGTAGAGACTGGTGTTGGACCGGTGACTGTAGAGACTGGTGTTGGACCGGTGACTGTAGAGACTGGTGTTGGACCGGTGACTGTAGAGACTGGTGTTGGACCGGTGACTGGAGAGACTGGTGTTGGACCGGTGACTGTTCTCCCTGGGTGTCCTTGTAAAAGAGAAACACGTTCTCAGTGGAGCGCCCCTGGTTAAATAAAGGATTAAATAATGCTCTTGAGACTGACAACTGACAACTCTCCTGATTGGGCGAACAATCTGAATGTGAAATTAGCCCCACCCTCTACATCAGGGATGGGCAACTCCAGACCTGGAGGGCCGCAGTGTCTGCAGATTTAACTCCAGTCCTGGAGGGCCGCAGTGTCTGCGGGTTTAACTCCAGTCCTGGAGGGCCGCAGTGTCTGCAGATTTAACTCCAGTCCTGGAGGGCCGCAGTGTCTGCGGGTTTAACTCCAGTCCTTGAGGGCCGCAGTGTCTGCAGGTTTAACTCCAGTCCTGGAGGGCCCCAGTGTCTGCAGGTTTAAGTCCAGTCCTGTAGGGCCGCAGTGTCAGCAGGTTTAACTCCAGTCCTGGAGGGCCGCAGTGTCTGCAGGTTTAACTCCAGTCCTGGAGGGCCGCAGTGTGCAGGTTTAACTCCAGTCCTGGAGGGCCGCAGTGTCTGCAGGTTTAACTCCAGTCCTGGAGGGCCGCAGTGTCTGCAGGTTTAACTCCAGTCCTGGAGGGCCGCAGTGTCTGCTGGTTTAACTCCAGTCCTGGAGGGCCGCAGTGTCTGCAGGTTTAACTCCAGTCCTGGAGGGCCGCAGTGTCTACAGGTTTAACTCCAGTCCTGGAGGGCCGCAGTGTCTGCAGGTTTAACTCCAGTCCTGGAGGGCCGCAGTGTCTGCAGGTTTAACTCCAGTCCTGGAGGGTCGCAGTGTCTGCTGGTTTAACTCCAGTCCTGGAGGGCCGCAGTGTCTGCAGGTTTAACTCCAGTCCTGGAGGGGGCGCAGTGTCTGCGGGTTTAACTCCAGTCCTGGAGGGCCACAGTGTCTGCAGGTTTAACTCCAGTCCTGGAGGGCCGCAGTAATAAATTAGACCACAATAAAATACTGTAAGACAAGAACATTTATTAGCTGCTGTTTATATCACGGAATGTGGCTGTAAATGACAGATCAAATCAAATGATTGGGCTAATTAAATAATTAAGAGCAGAAGTTGGTCTGAAATGGGCGGCAGAGATGGTGCAGTGGGTCGCACTGCCGCCTCACAGCAAGGAGGTCCTGGGTTCGAATCCCCGTCGGCCGGGGCCTCTCTGTGCGGAGTTTGCATGTTCTCCCCGTGTCTGCGTGGGTTTCCTCCGGGTACTCCGGTTTCCTCCGACAGTCCAAAGACATGCAGGTTAGGCTGATTGGAGAGTCTAAATTGCCCATAGGTATGAGTGTGTGAGTGAATGGTGTGTGTGCCCTGCGATAGACTGGCGACCCGTCCAGGGTGTATTCCTGCCTTTCGCCCAATGTATGCTGGGATAGGCTCCAGCCCCCTGCCCTGTTCAGGATAAGCGGGTTAAGATAATGGATGGATGGATGGATGGATGGATGAGTTGGTCTGAAATCCAGAAACAGACAGGACCCGCCCTGCCCATCCCTGCTGTAGAGCCTGGCCAATCAACAGGATTCTAAACTTTACCTTTACTTTTAATAAAACTAAATCCAATTTAACCTGCGGAAATAATGTATTTGCAGTCACACATTTTCAACATCATATTTCTTCTTTTTAATCAGTTAAAGTTTAAATTGCGGTGTAAAACATTTTTCAAATTATTTTTCTAAAGGTATCTTTAAAAATTCTGTTTTAATAAGCAGTTTGACTTGAGCTCTAGTAAGCTGACAAAACTTGATTTCTAAAGTAATGTTTTTAGGTTAATTCAATGCGCCTCTGTGTGAGATTGTATAATGCTAATTTCTCTTGTGGAGTACGCTGGGAAAATCACGTGTGCGTGTGCGTGTGTGTGTTCGTGAGTGTGAGTGTGTGTGAGCATGTGTGAGTGTGTGTGAGTGTTTGTGAGTGTGTGTGTGTGCGTGCGTGAGCATGTGTGTGTGAGTGTGTGAGCATGTGTGCGTGTTTGA
>NC_083768.1:60256529-60261529 GCF_963514075.1 Conger conger | reverse complement strand
GAGAAAGAGAGACAGAGACAGAGACAGAGAGAGAGAGAGAGAGAGAGAGAGAGGGAAAGAGTTAATATACTATTCCCCTGGAATCTGGTGCTCAAACTGAATTCAGTTTCATTTGTCCAGCGCTTTTTACAGAGTATGGTCACAGACGCTTTCCACAGTAGAAGACAACATAAAAAAATCCTGATGCGTTTCTGTGTTTCTGTTTCCCACGAATGTCACTTCTTCTTCAGCGCTGAGGTGTCACTCAGCCTTCACCACAGAAACTATATTTAGCTTCACATCCTGTAACCACCCCCCCCCCCCCACCACACTCCCTCTCTCTCGCGTGCACACACACAGACCTCTCACACACACACATACACACACTCTCTCACACACACTCACACACGCACTCTCTCTCTCGCACATGCGCACACACACACTCCCTCTCTCTCTCTCTCTCTCACACACACACACACACACTCTCTCTCTCTCACACACACACACACACACACCCACACACCTCTCACACAGGCAGACCTGCTGAATGGTGACTTAGGGGTCAAAGGTCAGGAATGCTAAGGCTTATGTTATGTTTAATCAACCAGCGATCAAACCTGAGAGTGATGAGTCCTCATGTTTTTACACACTCACACACACACTCTCACACACACACAAACACACTCACAGCGTTTATACACAAACACACAAACACACTCACACACACACTCACGCACATGCACGCACACACTCTCACACTCACACAAACACACTCACAGCGTTTATACACACACACACAAACACACTCACACACACACACACTCACACACACTCACATGCTCTCCCTTTCTCCCCTGTCCCCTCTCTCTCTGTCTCTCTTCCCCTTTCTCTTTCTTCTCACATACACAGAGAGAAAAAGAGAGAGACAGACAGGGAGAGAGAGAGTAAGAGAGAAATAGAGAGAGAAAGACAGGGAGAGAGAGAGTAAGAGAGAAATAGAGAGAGAAAGAGAAAGAGACAGAGGGAGAGAGAGACAGGGAGGGAGAGAGAGATAGTAAGAGAGAAAGAGAGAGAGAAGAGAGAAAGAGAAAGAGAGAGAAACCAAACGCCCAGCCCATAGAGAAGGATGAGAGAGAGTGAATGAGTGGGAAAACCTGCAAGTGTGTGCTTATGCCCGTGTTGTCTGTGTGTGAGAGAGTGTGTGTGTGCAACTGTGTCTGCACATGTTTTCTGTGGGATTGTGTGTGTGTGTGTGTGTGTGTGTGTGTGTGTGTGTGTGTGTGAGCGCATATGTGTTAGTGTGTGCGCGAGTGTGTGTGTACATCTGTTTTCTGCGGGATTGTAAGTGAATGTGTGTGTGTGTGTGTGGCTGTATGTGTGTGCATGTGGGCGTGTGGCTGCGTGTGTGTGCACAAGTGGCTGAGTGTGTTTGTGTGTGTGTGTGTGTGTGTATGTGATTTTGAGTGTGATGCTCTGGTGGCCTGACTAAACTAAGCTGGTTCTGAAACTTGCCCAGGTCACCAGTGAACAAGGCTACGCTCTGTAGCTAGTGCAATAGCATCTGACCCGGCCAAACAGCGCTTTGCGCTGTCTCATTGAAAAATCTGATGTTTTTGTCCGCTGACTGCTTGGAGCAGTCAATTCACTCGCTGTGATCTGCAACACTGGGAATCGTGCCAGCCAATCAGACCACACGTTTGGCAGCATA
The DNA here is from genome assembly GCF_963514075.1 of Conger conger. Taxonomy (NCBI): domain Eukaryota; kingdom Metazoa; phylum Chordata; class Actinopteri; order Anguilliformes; family Congridae; genus Conger; species Conger conger. The sequence goes on along the minus strand of NC_083768.1, from coordinate 60,259,842 downwards.
CCTCCCCTTGGCAAGGGCACAATGGTGCAGCTCTACAAACTTTCCCTTTGTGACATCACTCAGCCAATCAAGAGGCCTTTGAGCCAGCACCTGGGCTTTAAAAACCTTCTCTTTATGACATCACTTGACCAATCACAGAAATACAACCGCAGCTGAAATCTACATAGCAACACATGGCTTGAGAGGCAATCTGCATTATATTCACCATAGATCTAAGGAAATTAGAAACTTGCTTGAGTTAAATACAGCACACAACACCATTTCACCACAGGAGGCAGTAATGTAATGTTTGAATCATTTGGTCTCAACTTAACCACACGTGTGAATCTTTTCTGACTGCAGTTAGTCATAAAATGCACAGAAATATTCAACTGTCAGCTCCTTCAACTGGACCCTTCATCATGTGAATAATGTAATGTAATGTAATATAATAAAAACGGTCTGCTCTACAATAGAGAGAGGGTCTAAAGATGTATCCCTCGGTCTGTCTCTGTCTCTCTCTCTTTCTCTGTCACACACACACTCACAACACTCTCTCTCTCACACACACACACACACACACACTTTTGAGGGTGTGATGCGAGTTCCTCCGTGTGTGAAGGTTGTGTCTGAGTGTATTTTATGTGTTCTTTTATGTTTCTTGGGTGTAGCTGATTTTCCAAACAATGGCACAGTAATTGTGTGTGTGTGTGTGTGTGTGTGTGAGAGAGAGAGAGTGTGTTTCTTGGGTGTAGCTGATTTTCCAAACAATGGCACAGTAATAACTGTAGTAACACCTGGGTTTTTAACCTCAGGGTGTTTGTGGACCCTGGAAGTAGGGTGGTCCCTGGCCAGACCTGATACGAAATGACCATATAATTAAAAAATAAAACTTGTTTAACTCATGATGGGGGTCCTCTGGAGACCTTTGCGTCTCGATGGGGGTGCGCTGTAAAACACAGACAGCCCGGCAGACAAATGAACTGAGCGGGTCATAAACATCCTGTCTTTGGCTTTGAAGTGCCCCCACCCCCACCATCCTCCAGAGAGGAGTTTCGAGAGTATTCACAGTTCCAATGTCTTGATCGAGAATAATTTCTCACACACATGCAGCTTACACGTTGACTCAGCCGCGGCGATATTCGCGGAACCTGTTCCGTCCAGTTCCCATCCTATCTGGAAACAAGTTAGGAAAGTGTTCCATGTTCCTTCACGCTTATGTTCCACACTACCGAGAACACCTTCAGCGCGCATATTCCTTTACAGGAAACGTATTTATGTAGTACTCTCACCTTTTTATATGTTGAAAACGCTTATCTCTCTTTAAAGTGGTTCTTTCCCGTTTTGCTTGACATTGCCACCCGCCTCTACCTCCATTACACCGACACTTCCGCTCCCAGTCAGGCGAAAGACACGCGTCCAGGCGGCGTATCGAGGACAGACACAAAGGAAGCTAGCTACCGCTTAGTTGGCAAAAACACTCGTTTTTTCCGCGGATTATAAGCAAACCTCTTCGTGATCGATTCTCGCGTGTCTGCGTCTTTCATTTGCAAGTCCTTAATATGAAGGAAGACGTTTAGGGAGTCGGGAAAGGAGAAAGACGCCGATCTAACCGAGGAGCTAGGCTGAGCCGGGATCAGTCGACTGCTTGTTGGCTAACAGCGGCGCTCGGAGAATAACGAAGGTTAGCTCAATGTCTCCGTGCGGCTTTCTGATTAAACTCGATACAGCGCTCAGATTTCTAATGTGACAGTTAACTAGCTGGCTCTTTTTTCGAAGTTTCACGTAGTGCCCTCGGCTACATGGATGAGAGACATTTCAGAAATGTGTCGAGAATCCATGCGACGCAGCTCTTTTTGGGGATTTAATTTCTGCTTCGCAGCGGCCAATTGGAATTAAACGTTCATCGTTGCTGTGGTTGTTTCCAGTGTTAATTGATCTTATTATTTTTATGTCTGGAGTCTGAAAACCTTTAAAACAAACAAACAAACAAAAAAACCTCTAGCACGTTTGCCAATTTGCTTAATTACACGAACAGGCCGTGTTGGAGGGGACCCGTCTCGCGGGTTGTACAAGAATTCCACTCGTGAACAAAGCGGCGTTTGTGTTATTTGGCTAAATTTAGGACCGGCGCATGCGGAACGTTCCGATGTATTTCGATGGCTTCAGCTTCGAGTCAAAGTCAAAAGGCTTCCGCGGCGTTTCTGACCCGAGTTCACCGCTGAAGTAGCTGACATTATCGTAGCTACAACAACAACAACAACAACACCACCACACAGTACCCCTATGTTGACTAGTTTCCAGTGCGACTGAGATGAGAGGAGTCTTTGCCTTTCGGTTTTCAGCTCGCCAACTGCATGGTCACCGCTACCGTTTCACTGTTTATTCTCCCCTCGCAGAAGCCGGTATGTCGGATGAGGATTCGCGTGCCAGCACCAGTTCTTCCTCATCATCTTCCTCGTCTTCCACCCATCCGAAGCAAAAGGACACGCCTAGCAAGAAGCGAGAGACCAAAACCAGCATGAGCAAAACCTCCAAGCTGCTCTCCACCAGCGCGAAGAGGTAATTTGGGCTGAAACAGCCCCGCAGACCCCGAAGAGTGGATCATTTTCAGTATCGTTTCGATGGGCATTCCTTCGTGACGGGGAGCCGGGAGGGTTTCTTGTGTTGTGCCAGAAAAGTGAAATTATTTTAATGTGACAGTTGACTTGGTGGCTACGATGCGATAACGATGACCTTACTGCACAATAAGTCGCCTCCAAGCTCGATTTCACCTCGTCTTTACATTATGTGTAAGGCTAGTATTTAAAGGCTCTACTAATGTTTCTACTTGCAGTGCCGGCTGCTGGAAAGCGTGTCTCCTTTAAGAGAAAACGCAACAAGCCTTGCAGTTCCAGCTTAGGATCAACTCATTTGCATATTAACTTCTACGGTTCATTGCAAAAATTCTGAACGTAGTTTTTAGATTCTTTCGCCCATTACCGTTTTCCACGGCGGTGGACTTTGGTCCCACGTCGACTTGAGGACAATTTCTTCCTGTTTAAGGGGTAATTTCGGCCTTCTAAATATGCACTAAATTGGTGGCGCTGGGAGCGGCCATGTTGTCGTCTCGCAGCGGTGTGCACAGCTGTGCGCACGAGACTTGTGACAGACAGTGGTCCAAAGTATACATCTATACATTGTGTGTGTGTGTGTGCGTGCCAGCGAGAGAGATGTGATGTATACATTGTGTGTGTGTGTAATGTACAGGTGCAGCTAAATAGAATATTGTGCAAAAGTCTAGATGATTATGGCTTCCAGTATCTCAAAATATTGAAATATTACATAAGACCAA
>NC_083768.1:60249029-60254029 GCF_963514075.1 Conger conger | reverse complement strand
CTGAGAGAGGGAGAGACTTGCACTGTGGATGGTGTTATTTGCTGAGTTGACAGGGAAGGGGGAGATGAGAAAAGGGGGGTGTTGTGTGAGCTGGAGAGAGGGATTGGAAGTAAGAGTGGGAGATCAGGTTTGGTGCAGGGCGCCAGAGAAGATATCACTACAAACCCTGTTTATCTCTCTCTGTGTCTCAGCACGACTGCCTGCCTTCGGTTAGATGACTAATGTGTTTTTATGTAGTACGTTATTAATGAGTTTACATGCAGCTACAGGTGTGATTTTGTGGGTGTGTGTGTACGAACAGTAATTCCTGTCAAAAGGCTATAGTGTAATTAAAAAATACTTATAAAAATACTAATACTAAAAAGTTCTGTTTCTTGTTGACAAGTGTTATCCACTGCTTGAGACCCTTTCTTGCAACATTGAGAAATTATATTTCAGTTTATAAAAATACAAAAGGCTTTGTAGTTAAAAAAAAGGTTTGCTTTCTGAAATGACTCGCGACTAAAGTTTCTTGATGTTTTACTCTCCTTTACACACAGCTGTGGCTAACACACACTCCTGGTGGTTTACACTCAGCTGTGGCTAACACACACTCCTGGTGGTTTACACTCAGCTGTGGCTAACACACACTCCTGATGGTTTACACTTAGCTGTGGCTAACACACACTCCTGATGGTTTACACTTAGCTGTGGCTAACACACACTCCTGGTGGTTTACACTTAGCTGTGGCTAACACACACTCCTGATGGTTTACACTTAGCTGTGGCTAACACACACTCCTGATGGTTTACACTTAGCTGTGGCTAACACACACTCCTGATGGTTTACACTCAGCTGTGGCTAACACACACTCCTGATGGCTAACACACACTCCTGGTGGCTAACACACACTCCTGGTGGCTAACACACACTCCTGGTGGCTAACACACAGTTTCTGCAGCTGTGATTTGCAAGCAGAAATGTAGACTGCTGTAGAGCTAAAGATGGATGGTAATATTGGTGATGTAATGATTCATCAGTGTGTTCCTGTATGACTGTGCCAGAGGCTCTGTGGTCGGGCAGGGGGGGCGGGGGCGGGGGCTCTGTGGTCAGGCAGAGGGGCGGAGGCTGTGTGGTTGGGCAGAGGGGCGGGGGCTCTGTGGTCGGGCAGGGGGGCGGGGGCTCTGTGGTTGGGCAGGGGGGCGGGGGCTCTGTGGTCGGGCAGGGGGGCGGGGGCTCTGTGGTTGGGCAGAGGGGCGGGGGCTCTGTGGTCGGGCAGGGGGACGGGGGCTCTGTGGTTGGGCAGGGGGGGCGGGGGCTCTGTGGTCGGGCAGGGGGACGGGGGCTTTGTGGTCGGGCAGGGGGGCGGGGGCTCTGTGGTCGGGCAGGGGGGCGGGGGCGGGGGCTCTGTGGTCGGGCAGGGGGGCGGGGGCGGGGGCTCTGTGGTCGGGCAGGGGGGCGGGGGCTCTGTGGTCAGGCAGAGGGGGCGGAGGCTCTGTGGTTGGGCAGAGGGGCGGGGGCTCTGTGGTTGGGCAGAGGGGCGGGGGCGGGGGCTCTGTGGTCGGGCAGAGGGGCGGGGGCTCTGTGGTTGGGCAGAGGGGCGGGGGCTCTGTGGTTGGGCAGGGGGGCGGGGGCTCTGTGGTCGGGCAGGGGGGCGGGGGCTCTGTGGTCGGGCAGAGGGGCGGGGGCTCTGTGGTTGGGCAGAGGGGCGGGGGCTCTGTGGTCAGGCAGAGGGGCGGAGGCTGTGTGGTTGGGCAGAGGGGCGGGGGCTCTGTGGTCAGGCAGAGGGGCGGAGGCTGTGTGGTTGGGCAGAGGGGCGGAGGCTGTGTGGTTGGGCAGAGGGGCGGGGGCTCTGTGGTTGGGCAGAGGGGCAGGGGCTCTGTGGTTGGGCAGAGGGGCGGGGGCTCTGTGGTCGGGCAGGGGGGCGGGGGCTCTGTGGTTGGGCAGAGGGGCGGGGGGCTCTGTGGTTGGGCAGAGGGGCGGAGGCTGTGTGGTCGGGCAGGGGGGGCGGAGGCTCTGTGGTCGGGCAGGGGGGCGGGGGCGGGGGCTCTGTGGTCGGGCAGGGGGGCGGGGGCGGGGGCTCTGTGGTTGGGCAGAGGGGCGGAGGCTGTGTGGTTGGGCAGAGGGGCGGGGGCTCTGTGGTCGGGCAGGGGGGGCGGGGGCTCTGTGGTCGGGCAGAGGGGCGGAGGCTGTGTGGTTGGGCAGAGGGGCGGGGGCTCTGTGGTTGGGCAGAGGGGCGGGGGCTCTGTGGTCGGGCAGGGGGGGCGGGGGCTGTGTGGTTGGGCAGAGGGGCGGGGGCTCTGTGGTTGGGCAGGGGGGGCGGGGGCTCTGTGGTTGGGCAGAGGGGCGGAGGCTCTGTGGTTGGGCAGAGGGGCGGGGGCTGTGTGGTTGGGCAGAGGGGCGGGGGCTCTGTGGTTGGGCAGAGGGGCGGAGGCTGTGTGGTTGGGCAGAGGGGCGGAGGCTGTGTGGTTGGGCAGAGGGGCGGGGGCTCTGTGGTCGGGCAGGGGGGCGGGGGCTCTGTGGTTGGGCAGGGGGGCGGGGGCTCTGTGGTCGGGCAGGGGGGCGGGGGCTCTGTGGTTGGGCAGAGGGGCGGGGGCGGGGGCTCTGTGGTCGGGCAGGGGGGCGGGGGCGGGGGCTCTGTGGTTGGGCAGAGGGGCGGGGGCTCTGTGGTCGGGCAGGGGGACGGGGGCTTTGTGGTCGGGCAGGGGGGCGGGGGCTCTGTGGTCGGGCAGGGGGGCGGGGGCGGGGGCTCTGTGGTCGGGCAGGGGGGCGGGGGCGGGGGCTCTGTGGTCGGGCAGGGGGGCGGGGGCTCTGTGGTCAGGCAGAGGGGGCGGAGGCTCTGTGGTTGGGCAGAGGGGCGGGGGCTCTGTGGTTGGGCAGAGGGGCGGGGGCGGGGGCTCTGTGGTCGGGCAGAGGGGCGGGGGCTCTGTGGTTGGGCAGAGGGGCGGGGGCTCTGTGGTTGGGCAGGGGGGCGGGGGCTCTGTGGTCGGGCAGGGGGGCGGGGGCTCTGTGGTCGGGCAGAGGGGCGGGGGCTCTGTGGTTGGGCAGAGGGGCGGGGGCTCTGTGGTCAGGCAGAGGGGCGGAGGCTGTGTGGTTGGGCAGAGGGGCGGGGGCTCTGTGGTCAGGCAGAGGGGCGGAGGCTGTGTGGTTGGGCAGAGGGGCGGAGGCTGTGTGGTTGGGCAGAGGGGCGGGGGCTCTGTGGTTGGGCAGAGGGGCAGGGGCTCTGTGGTTGGGCAGAGGGGCGGGGGCTCTGTGGTCGGGCAGGGGGGCGGGGGCTCTGTGGTTGGGCAGAGGGGCGGGGGGCTCTGTGGTTGGGCAGAGGGGCGGAGGCTGTGTGGTCGGGCAGGGGGGGCGGAGGCTCTGTGGTCGGGCAGGGGGGCGGGGGCGGGGGCTCTGTGGTCGGGCAGGGGGGCGGGGGCGGGGGCTCTGTGGTTGGGCAGAGGGGCGGAGGCTGTGTGGTTGGGCAGAGGGGCGGGGGCTCTGTGGTCGGGCAGGGGGGGCGGGGGCTCTGTGGTCGGGCAGAGGGGCGGAGGCTGTGTGGTTGGGCAGAGGGGCGGGGGCTCTGTGGTTGGGCAGAGGGGCGGGGGCTCTGTGGTCGGGCAGGGGGGGCGGGGGCTGTGTGGTTGGGCAGAGGGGCGGGGGCTCTGTGGTTGGGCAGGGGGGGCGGGGGCTCTGTGGTTGGGCAGAGGGGCGGAGGCTCTGTGGTTGGGCAGAGGGGCGGGGGCTGTGTGGTTGGGCAGAGGGGCGGGGGCTCTGTGGTTGGGCAGGGGGGGCGGAGGCTCTGTGGTTGGGCCTCCAGTCTGTCGATCCTGCCGTGGCAGTCTGGGTGGTTGTGCTGAGTAATGTTCTGTGTGTTTGTTTGGAATACAGGGATGGATAGATAGATGTATTTATATAGTGCTTTTCTCACACTTTACAGTGATGAGGGGGAAACTCACCTGGGTGATGCAATGGCAGCCATTTTGTGCCAGAACGCTCACCACACACCAGCTGAGGTGGAGGTGGATAGGGAGAGAATTATATTTTAGCCAATCAATAGTAGCTGGCAGGCAGAAAGAGCCAGTTTGGGAGTCCAATGGGAAGGAGGGCGAGAGAGAGGGATGTACCACACGTTCATGTTCTACGCTTAGCCCCGCCCTTCTCTCTCAGTAACCACACCCCCCAGACAGCTGATTGATGGGGGGCTGAGGTGGTAACCATGACGACAGCGCTGCCCTAGAGTGCACAGATGTGAGATCAGGGCCTGGTTTTGGGCTGTTTAACCAGGCCTGTGTGAGATCAGGGCCTGGTTTTGGGCTGTTTAACCAGGCCTGTGTGAGATCAGGGCCTGGCTTTGGGCTGTTTAACCAGGCCTGTGTGAGATCAGGGCCTGGTTTTGGCCTGTTTAACCAGGCCTGTATGAGATCAGGGCCTGGTTTTGGGCTGTTTAACCAGGCCTGTGTGAGATCAGGGCCTGGCTTTGGGCTGTTTAACCAGGCCTGTATGAGATCAGGGCCTGGTTTTGGGCTGTTTAACCAGGCCTGTATGAGATCAGGGCCTGGTTTTGGGCTGTTTAACCAGGCCTGTGTGAGATCAGGGCCTGGTTTTGGGCTGTTTAACCAGGCCTGTGTGAGATCAGGGCCTGGTTTTGGGCTGTTTAACCAGGCCTGGTTTTTGGGGTGGATATGAGTGTTTATGTGTGTATTTGTGTGTATATGAGTGTATTTGTGTGTATATACACAGTGCTGTGTGTATATGAGTGTATATGAGTGTTTGTGTGTATTTGTGTGTATATGAGTGTATTTGTGTGTATATACACAGTGCTGTGTGTATACGAGTGTATTTGTGTGGACATGAGTGTATTTGTGAGTGTATATATGAGTGTATTTGTGTGTGTATATGTGTATATATGAGTGTATGTGTATATACACAGTGCTGTGTGTGTATATATGAGTGTATTTGTGTGTATATATGAGTGTATATGAGTGTTTATGTGTGTATTTGTGTGTATATGACTGTATTTGTGTGTATATACACAGTG
>NC_083768.1:60234029-60246529 GCF_963514075.1 Conger conger | reverse complement strand
ATGTAGGTGGATATTGATGAATGTAGTGGAATATAGAAGACTAAAGTGAAATGTTTCCCAGGTGACGTTCCGCACCAGGATCTACCACTGCAACATTAACAGCCAGGGCGTGATCTGCCTGGACATCCTGAAGGACAACTGGAGCCCCGCCCTCACCATCGCCAAGGTGCTGCTGTCCATCTGCTCCCTGCTCACTGACTGCAACCCGGGTAAGACAGGGCACTCCTCCTCCTGCTATAAGACCCGGCTTTGAATGTATGAGCTTGTTCTCTCTTTCTCTCTCCCCTCTCCCTCCCCTCTCTCTGCCCCCCCTCCCTTCACCCCCCTCTCTCTCTCTCTCTCTCTCTCAGTACAGAGTTAATGTCTCTCTCTCTCTCTCTCTCTCTCTCAGTACAGAGTTAATGTCTCTCTCTCTCTCAGTAGAGTTAATGTCTCTCTCTCTCTCTCTCTCTCTCTCTCTCTCTCTCTCTCTCTCTCTCTCAGTACAGAGTTAATGTCTCTCTCTCTCTCTCTCTCTCAGTAGAGTTAATGTCTCTCTCTCTCAGTACAGAGTTAATGTCTCTCTCTCTCTCTCTCTCTCAGTACAGAGTTAATGTCTCTCTCGCTCTCTCTCAGTACAGAGTTAATGTCTCTCTCTCTCTCTTTCTCAGCGGACCCCCTGGTGGGCAGTATTGCCACACAGTACACCACAAACAGAGCAGAACACGACAGAACCGCCAAACAGTGGACCAAGCGCTACGCTACATAGACCCCTCTACGCCCCGCCCTTCTGCGCCACGCCCCGCCCCCTATAAGCCCCGCCCCCACACTGCCACTGGCCAGTGGGTGGAGCTGCTGCTGGAACACTGCGGGGGCAGGGGGCGGGGTTTGTTTTATTTTCCCAGAGTGCATCCCTGTCCTGCATCTTCATCCTGATTAAATACAATCCAGCAATAAGACCTGTGTCACTAACGGGGGTTTGTCTTCTTTTCTTTATTTTTTGTTTCTTGTGTCCTCCTTCTGTTGTTGACGGGTTTCTAGGCGTCTTCTGTTATAAGCTGGTGGATACATCTGAACTTTTGTTTCAGTTTTTTGTTTGACTGCTTGTGGAACTTTGTATGGAAAAGGTCTGCCTACGTGGCCAAATCTCATCTTTTCAATGTGAATCAGTTTTATTATTAAAGTTATAATTGATGGACTCTTTTGTGTTTTTCTGTGTCTCAATCACCACCAATTACAGTTCAGCGCGAAAGACTATACTATACTCTACAGTGGGAAAGGGCTATAATGAGCCAGCCTGGTTCAGCTCTACAGTGGGAAAGGGCTATAATGAGCCAGCCTGGTTCAGCTCTACAGTGGGAAAGGGCTATAATGAGCCAGCCTGGTTCAGCTCTACAGTGGGAAAGGGCTATAATGAGCCAGCCTGGTTCAGCTCTACAGTGGGAAAGGGCTATAATGAGCCAGCCTGGTTCAGCTCTACAGTGGGAAAGGGCTATAATGAGCCAGCCTGGTTCAGCTCTACAGGGGGAAAGGGCTATAATGAGCCAGCCTGGTTCAGCTCTACAGTGGGAAAGGGCTATAATGAGCCAGCCTGGTTCAGTTCTACAGTGGGAAAGGGGTATAATGAGCCAGCCTGGTTCAGCTCTATAGGGGGAAAGGGCTATAATGAGCCAGCCTGGTTCAGCTCTACAGTGGGAAATGACTATTGGAAAGCTTTTGAAATTAGAACTTTAGAAATAATTTGATTCAAACTGGGTAAATAAACACAATTGTGCACAATTGTGTCACATTGTTTAATAGGTTGTGGGTCACAGTGTTATTGAAGAACAGCGACACATCGTACCCCCGCCAAAACCATCCCAAGTGCTTCCTCATCGGTAAAGTGCAGAAAAATAAATTACAAAAAATAAAACTCTTCTCTAGGAAACTTAAAAAAGACATCGAGAGCACACAGATTCTCACAACTGCAGGAACTAACAATTACAGGAAACGGAGCAAGAAACTGACCAATCAAAGCAGAGTATGTTATGTAATAGGTGGTGTCGCTCCCCCCCCCCGGTCCATCCTTCATCATGTGCTTGTTCTTCTTTCTCTGAAGTTTCGGAGCAGAATGGCTGCCTTGCCTTCCCCCATAATGCACTTGTTTTTCTCTCTCCAGTGTAGCAATGGGAGACACAGGCTTCACCAACCACAATTTGGGCAGAGCCATCGTGTCCCTCAACGACTCACTGATCATCAGCCAATCGTAAAGCATGTCGCTATGGGGAACGGGATAATTTGCCGAGCTAATTAAGGAGTCGATGACTGACCGTGCATTGCTTCACAATCTCACTGCTTACTCATTGCAAAACGGCTGCTATCCTCTTTCATCTGTAGTGTAATGTGCTTGTTTCCCCCCCAATTCAGAAAGAGTGGAGCCAAAATGTATACCACCCTCTCCACCCCCTCCCTCCCCTTCTATCTGTAGTGTAATGTGCTTGTTTCCCCCCCAATTCAGAACGAGTGGAGCCAAAATGTATACCACCCTCTCCACCCCCTCCCTCCCCTTCTATCTGTAGTGTAATGTGCTTGTGTCACAAAATGGCCGCCCTCCCCCGCCCACCCTCTATCAGCGCTGCCGTAAGCCCCTCACTCAGAGCCGTGATGGCGGGCGCTGGAGGGGGCTCAGATGTCGTTGGAGGGGGTGCCCTTGCTCTTGCGGCCGGGCAGGGGGAAGGCGGACTTGCTCTGCGGCTGGGTGAGGCGGCTGGTGAGGACGGTGAAGGGTTCGATCAGCGAGGATCTCTCGGTCACGCTCACCTCCCAGAGCTTCACCTTCTCCCCTCGCGCCCAGCCCTGCGCCATCTGCACCTCCACCTGCCTGCGCTCCCGCAGGTCTGTCTTATTCCCCAGCACGATGACGGCCACCTGCACAAGAGAGAGGGGCGGGGCTCAGCCAGAGGGGCGGGGCTCAGCCAGAGGGGGCGGGGCTCAGCCAGAGGGGCGGGGCTCAGCCAGAGGGGGCGGGGCTCAGGCAGAGGGGCGGGGCTCAGGCAGAGGGGGGCGGGGCTCAGCCAGAGGGGCGGGGCTCAGTCAGAGGGGCGGGGCTCAGGCAGAGGGGCGGGGCTCAGCCAGAGGGGGGCGGGGCTCAGGCAGAGGGGGCGGGGCTCAGGCAGAGGGGGCGGGGCTCAGCCAGAGGGGGCAGGGCTCAGGCAGAGGGGCGGGGCTCAGCCAGAGGGGGGCGGGGCTCAGGCAGAGGGGGCAGGGCTCAGGCAGAGGGGGCGGGGCTCAGCCAGAGGGGGCAGGGCTCAGGCAGAGGGGGCGGGGCTCAGGCAGAGGGGGCAGGGCTCAGGCAGAGGGGGCGGGGCTCAGGCAGAGGGGGCGGGGCTCAGGCAGAGGGGCGGGGCGCAGCCAGAGGGTGCGGTCTGCGTGCTTGTTGTGTAGTGGCAAGGGTGGAGCAAATCATTTAAAGGGCAGGTGAGGCAGGTATAGGCAGGTATCGGCGGATAAGGCAGGTATAGGAAGGTAAGGCAGGTAAGGCAGGTAAAGGCAGGTATAGGAAGGTAAGGCAGGTAAAGGCAGGTATAGGCAGGTAAGGCAGGTATAGGAAGGTATAGGAAGGTATAGGCAGGTAAAAGAAGGTATAGGCAGGTAAGGAAGGTATAGGAAGGTAAGGTAGGTATAGGCAGGTATAGGCAGGTGAGGCACGTATAGGCAGGTATAGACATGTAAGGCAGATATAAGCAGGTATAGGACGGTAAGGCAGATATAAGCAGGTATAGGACGGTAAGGCAGATATAAGCAGGTATAGGACGGTAAGGCAGGTATAGGCAGGCATAAGCAGGTATTTTCATCTTCACATATTTTTTTACAATGCCTGCTACTACCATCATCATCATCATCATCATCATCACAACTGCACCTCCTTCTTGTCGCGGGACTTGTCGATCTCCTTCTTGAGGAGGTCCACCCTCCTGAAGGACTCCAGGCTGTCCACGCTGTAGACCAGAACGAACCCGTCTGCCACGGAGAAGTAGTGTTTGGGCAGCTCCAGCGTGTCCTGGAGGCCCCTGGTGTCGTACAGCCGCACCTGCTCCCTCACCCCGCGGTCCGTCTCCACCGACGCCACGTACACGTCCTCCACCGTCTCGCTGGGCTCCGAGCCTGCGGCCACAAAACCAGCACTGCCAACTCAGGATTCCCCTCTCATCAACCGGCTAACCACCTGCTGCAGTAACTGCACTTTGAATGTATAATGCGCCTACATGCAGAACTGTAATACAATTATGGTACACACTATAGTGTACAAAAACCAGCATGATATTGCATTTTCTAACAGCACGTTTTATAGATTTTTTTTGATGTATTTATTTTTTGATTTGTTGAATTCCCCCATGTGGGATCAATAAAAGGCTATATTTAATATTTAATACTGACTTCCAAAGGAGAACATGGAATGTTTGTGTATTTGTTTCCTTTGAATGGTGTGTGTGGATATATTTTGTGAATGTACTCCTTATGTCCTGTGGGATGTTATGGTTTTCTTTTAATGTGGAAATGTCTCTGTATGTAATGTTCTCTGTCCTTGCAGCGATGTAGGCTACACTTTTAAAGTTAATGATGTGATTGCTCTGGTATGTACATTTACTTGCTTTTGGAAGTTGACTTTTGTAGATTCTTGGGGTTTTTTATTTTATTTTAATTTGATTAAAATGTGTAAAACCAAATAAAAGATACTTTCAATGGTGTGGCATGAAAAACAATGAACAATGAAATCCAGAGGGAATCTGATCCTGGATGGGCAGTGGGCAGCCCCACTCTGAGACACTCAATGAACACAGAATCAGTACTGCTGTTTAGCTCATAATCCAGCTAACTCAGTAATCCTGCTTTGTGGGTTTTACTCAGTGAGTTATCCAGCTAACTCAGTAATCCTGCTCTGTGGGTTTTACTCAGTGCAGTTATCCAGCTAACTCAGTAATCCTGCTTTGTGGGTTTTACTCAGTGAGTTATCCAGCTAACTCAGTAATCCTGCTTTGTGGGTTTGTCTCAGTGCAGTTATCCAGCTAACTCAGTAATCCTGCTTTGTGGGTTTTACTCAGTGAGCTATCCAGCTAACTCAGTAATCCTGCTTTGTGGGTTTTACTCAGTGAGTTATCCAGCTAACTCAGTAATCCTGCTTTGTGTGGTTTACTTAGTGTGATTATCCAGCTAACTCAGTAATCCTGCTTTGTGGGTTTTACTCAGTGAGTTATCCAGCTAACTCAGTAATCCTGTTTTGTGGGTTTTACTCAGTGAGTTATCCAGCTAATTCAGTAATCCTGCTTTGTGGGTTTTACTCAGTGCAGTTATCCAGCTAACTCAGTAATCCTGCTTTGTGGGTTTTACTCAGTGAGTTATCCAGCTAACTCAGTAATCCTGCTTTGTGGGTTTTACTCAATTAGTTATCCAGCTAACACAGTAATCCTGCTTTGTGGGTTTTACTCAGTGAGTTATCCAGCTAACACAGTAATCATGCTTTGTGGGTTTTACTCAGTGAGTTATCCAGCTAACACAGTAATCCTGCTTTGTTGATTTTACTCAATTAGTTATCCAGCTAACACAGTAATCCTGCTTTGTGGGTTTTATTCAGGGGAGTTATCCAGCTAACTCAGTAATCCTGCTTTGTGGGTTTTACTCAGTGCATTTATCCAGCTAACACAGTAATCCTGCTTTGTGGGTTTGTCTCAGTGCAGTTATCCAGCTAACACAGTAATCCTGCTTTGTGGGTTTTACTCAGTGCAGTTATCCAGCTAACACAGTAATCCTGCTTTGTGGGTTTGTCTCAGTGCGGTTATCCAGTGAAAGAAGTGAGTGCTTCTGGAGAGTAAAACAGGTGAGTGTGTCAGGTGACTGAAACAGGTGAGTGCGTCAGGTGACTGAAACAGGTGAGTGTGTCACATTGTAGCTTCCATGCTACTTATGTGAGGTGGCAGAACATGCAAAGAGAATCCAAATCAGGGAGGACATGATGGTGAAAAACAGCTCCCTGTCTTAACAGTGGTACACAGTTTGCAGCAAATCAATACCTTCCATGAGTTTAGAATTGTAACACCATTCATACATTTAAAATCGACAGTTGGAATGCCCAAACTCCCAAAAAAGTAATTTATATATATTAATTATTCAGGAAATGCTACCTGGAATAATGTTGGCCTTTCCTAGCACTGCAGCAATACCTTACTCGTTGATGACTGTCACGGAAAATATGCGAGGGTGTGCTTGTTTGTTTTGACAGGAGATATTCAACGTCGTAAAAAATAAACCGCTACACTACTCACAAGCGCGAGGTACTAACCGACAGTGTGATTCCCGTACAGAAGCTGCTCCAGGATCGCAGTCTTGCCAACCGAAGCCAAGCCGCACACCACCACCTTGCACCCCTTCCCCATGGCAACGCGGCGACCTTGGGTGTCGGAAACCAGCAGGGAAACGAACACGTAAAACACACGAACAATTAAGAGTACATTCTTCACAGAGAAGGCAACGCAAAGAAAGTCGTCAAAACGCACCCGATGGACATATAAGCTCGCTAACTGTAAAGTTGTGTTTAAAAAAAATCAATATCAATAAAGTCTGATTGTGCGCCACCGCGTCACGCAAAAGGAAAAGCCAAACTCACAAAGCGTGGAGCTTACCTTGCTACAGTGTTCGCTATCTCAAACGCAAGAAACAAGATCTGATCTATTTGGTTTTATGGAGTAAGCCGAACTGCAAAGTCTGATGTTATCTCCTCCGCGCTACCGAGTTTCCATGCTGTGTTATTGCGGCTGCGATGACGTTTCCGCATCAGGAGGCTTCGTGTGTAGGTGTACGCATGCGCGAAACTCTACTTTCGCTTGCGGAACAGAAGCTTGCGAGCCCGATGCATTAGGAGTTGGCTGCTAAAGTTTCACCGCCACAACATCGACCCAGAATCATGACGCCCAGTCCAAATCTTGGTCCCAAAATAAAAAATCAACCGCAATAGAGTGAGTAGATAGGGGATATGCACCGAGCGATCGCTACTTTTATATTGCAACGACGGTCATGTGAATATGAATATGTCTGGTGCTGGATACTTTTTAGTTGGTTATGTAATCATATTTATGACAGGTAGTTATCGCAATTATTTCACATTTGTTAATTATCCATGTTTGCACACTGGAGGATTTGCAGATTAATTTGCCAATCCCCCTGCCCACGAAAATGAATTAGATTAAATTATATTTTGGCAAAATATTTATCTTTGACACAATCAATAACCAAAACAGCTGATGTAAATTGTTTCGCGAACTTCATCTCCCAGCCACTGCCGCGCGTTTCGCAGGAAATGTCGTAATAACATTTCTCTTAAGGCATGATGGGAAATCTTCCTCTCTCTTTCCGGTTTGTACGCCATCATGTGAGTGTGAATCCGTCTAATCGTCACTGTAAAATCCACTTAAATCTATCATAAAAACAATGTCATCTAGCCTTCAATTCTAACACTTTAAATAAGGCGCATGTTATAATGTGGATGTAGTGAATATTTTGGTGTTTTGTTGTGCAATAAAGTTATTTTTTGAGGATATTAGGTTCCTGCTGATGTGTACAGGCATGTAACTACCGGGCTAGTCGTGTTGAATAGTCGATACGAACTGAATGAAGACATTAATTTGGTTTTGTGGTGCTGTTCATACCTTAAATACATTTATCATTTTTAATATACATTTGAGTGCGGACTGTGTGTCACGTTTTGCAGTGTTTGGCTGAGTCGCTTTCTGAGAAGTTGTAACTTGGTTGCAGCGCCCTGGCCTTGTTACGGTGGCATGGCCGTTTGAAATGACCGGAGTGTGACTTAAAATACAGTGCCTGCTTATTTTCAGGGAAACGGACTGTGTGTAAAACTAAAATGCCACTGCGATTGATATTTGCTGCAGAATCATGGCCGCTAGCTTGCTAGCTACTTGGCATGTTAATACCTTTTTTTTTGTGTTCTGATAAACGTCAAGACAAAAGAGTCGTATAATTTGCTGCCGGGTACGATGAGGATGAGGATGAATGTTGACGCTTTTTTCGGACGTTGCAGCTCTTGCTAATTAACCCCGATGCTCTCGCTCTTTGCCCTGGTGCTAGCTGAGACGACATGGGCGCGTACAAGTACATGCAGGAGCTATGGAGGAAGAAGCAGTCGGACGTGATGCGCTTTCTGCTCCGCGTCCGGTGCTGGCAGTACCGCCAGCTCTCCGGACTTCACCGGGCTCCCAGGCCCACTAGACCCGACAAGGCTCGCCGGCTCGGGTACAAGGCCAAGCAAGGTGGGGCACCCCTCCGGTCCGATACGAACTAACGCCTGCACTGGTATCCAAACTCACTGAATTTAATCTGCGGTATATTTTGATTGTATATCGGTTAGCTGTCTGATATTTGGCCATAATGTGTACTGTCAGCATGCCTCAACGTCCTTACCTTTCTGATCAGATTGGATGGCAGTGTCAGTCTTGGTTTTGGTTCAATTATCACCAGAAACCAGTGCATCAGAAATGTTTTATCTGGTCCAGAGAGAGGGAAACGGCTGGTTTATGTGGTCTGTAAGAGCACTTCTCTCAGACCGCATCGATTTGAACTGTTAAGAAACGCACGTCTTGTGTTCTGTTTGCAATATAGTTCCATGATTTGTAATGTTTGTAAAATGATCATAACTAATCATAATGCGTCTCTGGTGCCAAACGGCTACTCTTCAGTGCATACGTTTTCATACTCGTGTGGTTTTTCTTGTGAAAGGTTTACAAATGGAGAAAATGTCCCAGTTGTGTCGCCGGGGCAGCGTTGTGCTGACCAATGGGAGTGCGTGTTGTTGACCCCCCTGCTCTGTGATTGGTTCCCAGGGTACGTGGTGTACCGTATACGCGTCCGCCGCGGGGGCAGGAAACGCCCCGTTCCGAAGGGGGCCACGTACGGCAAGCCCGTCCACCACGGGGTCAACCAGATCAAGTTCGCCCGCAGCCTGCAGTCCACTGCTGAGGTGGGTCCGGCCGGCGCCACACAACGCTTCCACAGCAACAATAAACCGCTTACCTGGCCAGGCACAAACATGTACACGCATCCGCCTAGCGAACACGCTATAGCACACGCTATAGCACACGTAGTGACACACTGTTCAGAACTGGACGACCAAACGGTTAAGGTTCACAGGGAGGTTCGGCAGGGCCGGGGAGAGGTGCAGCTTCAGCCTCTGCTGTTCGTTTCACCACCATGGGGCCGGAACGGACAGTTGTCGGGAGAGGGAGAGGGGGAGAGAGAGGTGGTGATGGAGCTGGTGGTGATGGAGCGAGGAAGAGGGAGGTGGAGAGGGGGAGGGAGAGAGAGGTGGTGATGGAGAGGGAGAGAGAGGGAGGTGTTGATGGTGTTGATGGTGTTGATGGTGATGGAGCGAGGGAGAGGGAGGTGGAGAGGGGGAGGGAGAGAGAGAGAGGTGGTGATGGTGATGGTGAGGGAGGGAGGGAGAGAGAGAGAGAGGGAGAGGGAGAGAGAGAGGGAGATGTTGATGGTGATGGTGATGGAGCGAGGGAGAGGGAGGTGGAGAGGGGGAGGGAGAGAGAGAGAGAGAGAGAGGTGGTGATGGTGATGGTGATGGTGAGGGAGGTGGAGAGGGGGAGCGCTCTGCTTTTCCTGACTCGTGCATGTGTGCTGTCACTAATGGTTTTTAAAAATTGTCCCCAAATGTGGTGTTCTGAAAGGTTAATGGGTGAAGTTCCTTGGCTGAAATGTATAAATGTATATTTGAATGTACCAGGGATTTTTTGAAGGAGTAGTCTTGGCATCTTGTTGGATAACTTCGCAGAAACTTCACTGAAATCCTTTTTCAGTCAAACACCGACAATATAAGCAGTTCATGGCTAAACCGTAGCATCCTTTTTCACAAAGAAAAATCTATTTGATTGGGTTGCATGAGTAGATCATGGTAACCCCAATAATACCAGCCTAAGAACAATATGTTCTTATTCTGAAACGGTTTGTTTCAGGATCCTCTGAGATAATGTTGCCAAAGAGCAGCCAGGACTGGGAAACTTCCAGGCCAATTTCTGTAGGAGCTGCACTGTCTGCAGGTTTAACTCCAGTCCTGGAGGGCCGCAGTGTCTGCGGGTTTAACTCCAGTCCTGGAGGGCCGCAGTGTCTGCGGGTTTAACTCCAGTCCTGGAGGGCCGCAGTGTCTGCGGGTTTAACTCCAGTCCTGGAGGGCCGCAGTGTCTGCGGGTTTAACTCCAGTCCTGGAGGGCCGCAGTGTCTGCGGGTTTAACTCCAGTCCTGGAGGGCCGCAGTGTCTGCGGGTTTAACTCCAGTCCTGGAGGGCCACACTGTCTGCGGGTTTAACTCCAGTCCTGGAGGGCCGCAGTGTCTGCGGGTTTAACTCCAGTCCTGGAGGGCCGCAGTGTCTGCGGGTTTAACTCCAGTCCTGGAGGGCCGCAGTGTCTGCGGGTTTAACTCCAGTCCTGGAGGGCCGCAGTTTGAGGTGTGTGTGGTCAGTGTTGGGGGACAGTTTGGCTGTAATGTTGAGGTGTGGTCAGTGTTGGGTAAGGGTTGAGGTGATGTTGAGGTGTGTGGGGTCAGTGTTGGGGGACAGGTTGGCAGTGATGTTGAGGTGTGTGGGGTCAGTGTTGGGTAAGGGTTGGCAGTGATGTTGAGGTGTGTGTGGTCAGTGTTGGGTACGGGTTGAGGTGATGTTGAGGTGTGTGGTCAGTGTTGGGTAAGGGTTGGTGGTGATGTTGAGGTGTGTTGGGTCAGAATTGAGGTGTGTTGGGTCAGTGTTGGGTAAGGGTTGGCGGTGATGTTGAGGTGTGTGTGGTCAGTGTTGGGTAAGGGTTGAGGTGATGTTGAGGTGTGTGGTCTGTTGGGTAAGGGTTGAGGTGATGTTGAGGTGTGTGTGGTCAGTGTTGGGTAAGGGTTGAGGTGATGAGGTGTGGTCAGTGTTGGGTAAGGGTTAAGGGGTGTGTGCTGTCAGTGTGGGGTAAGGGTTGAGGTGATGTTGAGGTGTGGTCAGTGTTGGGTACGGGTTGAGGTGATGTTGAGGTGTGGTCAGTGTTGGGTAAGGGTTGAGGTGATGAGGTGTGTGGTCAGTGTTGGGTAAGGGTTGAGGTGTGTGTGGTCAGTGTTGGGTAAGGGTTGAGGTGATGAGGTGTGGTCAGTGTCGGGTAAGGGTTGAGGTGATGTTGAGGTGTGGTCAGTGTTGGGTACGGGTTGAGGTGATGTTGAGGTGTGGTCAGTGTTTGGTTAGGGTTGGCAGTGATGTTGAGGTGTGGTCAGTGTTGGGTAAGGGTTGGTGATGTTGAGGTGTGTTTGTGGTCAGTGTTGGGTACGGGTTGAGGTGATGTTGAGGTGTGTGTGTGGTCAGTGTTGGGTAAGGGTTGGCGGTGATTTTGAGGTGTGGTCAGTGTTGGGTACGGGTTGAGGTGATGAGGTGTGTGTGTGGTCAGTGTTGGGTACGGGTTGGCGGTGATGTTGAGATGTGTGGTCAGTGTTGGGTAAGGGTTGAGGTGATGTTGAGGTGTGGTCAGTGTTGGGTACGGGTTGGCGGTGATGTTGAGGTGTGTGGTCAGTGTTGGGTACGGGTTGGCGGTGATGTTGAGGTGTGTGGTCAGTGTTGGGTAAGGGTTGAGGTGATGTTGAGGTGTGTGTGGTCAGTGTTGGGTAAGGGTTGAGGTGATGAGGTGTGGTCAGTGTTGGGTAAGGGTTGAGGTGTGGTCAGTGTTGGGTACGGGTTGAGGTGATGTTGAGATGTGTGTGGTCAGTGTTGGGTAAGGGTTGAGGTGATGAGGTGTGGTCAGTGTTGGGTAAGGGTTGAGGTGTGGTCAGTGTTGGTTAAGGGTTGAGGTGATGTTGAGGTGTGTGTGGTCAGTGTTTGGTTAGGGTTGGCAGTGATGTTGTGTGGTCAGTGTTGGGTAAGGGTTGGTGGTGATGTTGAGGTGTGGTCAGTGTTGGGTAAGGGTTGGCGGTGATGTTGAGGTGTGGTCAGTGTTGGGTAAGGGTTGGCGGTGATGTTGAGGTGTGGTCAGTGTTGGGTAAGGGTTGGCGGTGATGTTGAGGTGTGGTCAGTGTTGGGTAAGGGTTGGCGGTGATGTTGAGGTGTGTGTGTGGTCGGTGTTGGGTAAGGGTTGGCAGTGATGTTGAGGTGTGGTCAGTGTTGGGTAAGGGTTGGCGGTGATGTTGAGGTGTGGTCAGTGTTGGGTAAGGGTTGGCGGTGATGTTGAGGTGTGGTCAGTGTTGGGTAAGGGTTGGCGGTGATGTTGAGGTGTGGTCAGTGTTGGGTAAGGGTTGGCGGTGATGTTGAGGTGTGGTCAGTGTTGGGTAAGGGTTGGCGGTGATGTTGAGGTGTGTGTGTGGTCGGTGTTGGGTAAGGGTTGGCAGTGATGTTGAGGTGTGGTCAGTGTTGGGTAAGGGTTGGCGGTGATGTTGAGGTGTGGTCAGTGTTGGGTACGGGTTGGCGGTGATGTTGAGATGTGTGTGGTCAGTGTTGGGTAAGGGTTGGCGGTGATGTTGAGGTG